>NC_068358.1:37089049-37389049 GCF_020536995.1 Dreissena polymorpha
ATTGTAGCGCATGTCTATTAACATGATTGTATTTATATCGTAAAGAGGCGCTATATTTGGTTTATTTATGTAAATAGACAAATTCATGGTGTCGATGTTATAAACAAACATTGACGCTTGAAAGCAACATATTTACAAATTTACATCCGCATGTAATTTTATTTGGATGAAAAATGAATAAACTTCAAGTAAACTATACATTTCGAACAAGACTTACTGACTCCAAGAGTCATGTAATTGTGATTATCGATGATTATCAAATTAACTTAAAATGAACAATGAACGTCAAAAATTGGTTACTTAATTGAATGGCATTTAGGATCAAATGTTTTGTTTAGACATTTAAACTTATATAACTGGTGATCTGATTTAGTATTAATGTATTTATTGAAATCTTTACTTTTTTATTATTAAATTAAAAAAAAAATCACTTGCTTCATGTTTTATGTTTTAACATTCAAGCTAGCAAACACATGTATATGCACGTTTAGCTATTATATTGAATTATATTCACGTAAAATGAGCCCCGTAGCAAATCATAAAACGGAACAAATTTAAAAATTACTTAAGAATGAAATGTGAAGACATGACTCACTTTCTACGTACACAATGTCACGGAAAAATACACTTTATGTTGTCAACAGCAAGAAACGTATATTAAATCATTCTATATAACTTGAAGGACCAACGGTTTTGAGCACCGTTTATTTTCATAACGATTGTTTTATCACACACATGAATAACGTGTAAGAATTTAACGTTTATTTTTTTATCTAAAATCTACTCAAAAGTCACTGTACATAGAAATAGCATATGCATATTTAACGCACAACTTTCAACAAAAACTTAAACGTTTAGTTAAATTGAATAATTATTTGATTATATCTAACCGAATGTTTTAAAAGTATTCGACTTACCTTTTGCGTCTTCCATTGTATTCGAGCAATTCAATGACGAAAAACAGTTAAATCGTTAATTTTTCACTTAAGGTTTCACCATACCTCCGCTCAGTTTAAATATTAACTTTCTTGATCACCGAATACGCTCACATTTAAACGCGTAATGCACACGTCACTTGATACTCGCGGCAAAGGGACGAAGAAACCAACACAAGTCGGAGCAATATTTTCTAAATCTCATACACGCGTGCAAGTATACGTCATCGTGACACGCGTCATCATGACACGATTGTAGAATTAATTGAGGTGCCTTACAGTGATTTTTGTTTTGGTTGTGTGTCATTATTTAGATTTTAAAGGACAGTATATGGATTTATTTTGTTTCAACTTATACAGGCTATGTTAACTTGAATAGTTTAAAGGTTTCTCAAATATTTTCTGAATTCAACGTCTTTCAATTAAAATCATATTCACCGTACTATTCGTATATACTAAATGTACATGGTTTATAATAAATTAATGAAGATGTTCCATTACGATAGCAATAAACGATCACAATCAACCTATATCATTTTAATAGCGGTTTTTTCCCAGATTTAATACTTTTATTACTATACAGGGATATTCACTAGCATAAACGCGTGTCACGACTCACACATTCTTCGGATGTCTAACATCGGAAAGCATTTGGCAAGTCACCATCAAGGTATTACTTAATTGTCAATTTCCTTTCTGTCAAATTTTTGTCAACTTGAAGTTTCCCATTGATGTACCACTTACAGATAATCAACCCTTTATACATTGCAAAAATGTCGAAAATAAAATGATGACACATATTTTATTGTTAACATTGAAATAATTTATTTTCTTAAATCCTTTGAATGTCCAGTTTTAAATACATGTAGTAAGAATATATTTATTTTTACGTAAATTCAAATCGCTGAAATGACTTTCTTTAATATATTGTTCGCAGATCCTGAGCATGGATATTTACTGGGTGACAGCGGTTATTCGTGTCGTCCTTTTTTGATGACTCCCTTCCTGCAGCCTGGTAAAGTGAGTTCACATTTAATTAACAATGAACAACTGTTTCTTAGACGTATTTATTTTATTTGTGTATCATGGTACCGTTTAACTTAACTACTTACGCAAGCCTTAGACTTACGCACATATTTTTAATTAATTGGATTTCATTTATTTCAGGTACAGGCAATTCATTTGTTACTTGGAATGTTCAGTTCAATTTAAAGAGACCATACTGACTTTCGAATATGTGCGTAAGTCGAATAATGCATTAATCCCAAGTCTTAGAATTTCCGGTAGAGCCCAGGTCCATCCCGGTCTGCAAACGCCGGTCGACCAGCGAGAACCTGGATAATTTGTTGGATCTTTTTAACGCGGTCACACAATTCCCCGGTTCCACCCCGGTTGAAGCCGGTCAACAACCCGGCAGAGTCTCGTTCAACCCAGGACTAGGTACGGTTAATCCCGATGAAGCCCCGGCAGAGCAGCGGTTTTCGCCGGTAATGCCCAGATGGAGCCCGTAACTCCGCCGGCACTCACCAGGGCAATACCGGCATACGCCGGCGAAGATACGGTAACGCCCCGGTTTAACCCCGGTAATGCCCCGGCGGAGCCCCGTTGAATGGCGGTGGCGTCCCGGCAGAGCGCCGATTTACCGGGACTCTGTCGGCATTCACCGGGGCTCTACATGGGCACCACCGGCCGTAGCTCTGCCGGGGTCTTTATGGGCCCCGGTGGAGCTACGGTACCGTCCCGCTTGTTACCGGTACATCCGGTGGACCCCGGTTTCTCCCGGTAGAGCCCCGGTTGACGCACCGGGGCTCCACCGGCATCATAGTGAGACTGGGCCTTAAGTAGCTTAGTAACACAGTACCCTGCATTGACATAATTAATCCCTTCATTTTATTTGCACATGTAGTAATATAAAATGAATGTTTTTATATAAAATGAAATGTCAATTTCAACATGATAAGTGATATACTTTAGAAAATCATTTATTGCTTCTCAGTGTCAGATGCTCAGCAGAGATACAATACCGGTCACATCGGCACACGGAATTGCATAGAAAGAGACTTTGGAGTTTGGAAAAGGACGTTCATGGGGAGGAATGTATTCCCAGATTATATAACATTGATTAAAAAGGGTATAATTTTAAATTGTATAGTGAAGAAAGATTAGAAAGGCTAATTGTTGGGTATCGTCATTTATAAATTAAATTACCATACAATGACAGTTAAATACGTATTTTATACAGCTGATTTTCATGCTGCTATCTTTTTTTCTTAGTTTGTCGTATACATTTTCAATTGTTCTTACTTTATCGAAAACATCATTATGTTCACAAGCTCATACATATTTACACGTCGATGCCGATTAACTTCGTGCATCTCGTAGTTAAACAAACGCACGTCTCTTTGTTGTATATAGATATTTAATTATACATTAATATTTTGAGATTGCTATTTTGAAGCGATAAATGCATTTAATATGTGTGCTTACATAACACTCATGCACAATGTCAGATACGCATGAAACCCACCAAGGTCACGCGAATCGTGATAGCCTGTGCCGTACTGCACAACTTGAGATTGATGTGGGGTGAACCATCAATGGAGCCAGAACAGCTGGATGATGAACCACAAGGCGACACGTTTCAAGCGGCAAATGATGGCAGACGAGTTCGGGACACAATTGTTGCCAAATACTTTATGTAAACATTATTTGATATTTTCTAAAACATCGTCATTAATTACATGAATTAATGGTTGAATGAATGAAATTGTACGTGACACTGTACATAATTGCAAAAATACAAGACCAATATGAAATACAAACAAGAGCACCGCCTTGCGGGTGCAGACCGCTTATCTATTTTCTTTTTAAAGGTGAAGGGACTCTCAATTTAAATCAGAAAAGGAGGGAGAGGTGGAGTGAAGAGGGGTGTATAGTGTGGGGGTGTGGACATTTATTACATTATCTTCCAAAAATGAGGAAAAAAATGCAAAAAACAAAAAAAATCATCCGGAAACCATTTTACTATTTCTGGTCACCGTGACCTTGACCTTTGATCTAGTGACCTCAAAATCAATAGGGGTCATCTGCGAGTCATGATCAATGTACCAATCAAGTTTCATGATCCTAGGACTAAGCGTTCTTGAGTTATCATCCGGATACCATTTTACTATTTCGGGTCAGCGTGAACTTGACCTTTGACCTAGTGACCAGAAAATCAATAGGGTTCATCTGCTAGTCATGATCAATTTACCTATCAAGTTTCATGATCCTAGGCATAAGCGTTCTTGAATTATCATCCGGAAACCATTTTACTATTTCGGGTCACAGTGACCTTGACCTTTGACCTAGTAACCTGAAAATCAATAGGGGTCATCTGCTAGTCATGATCAATCTACCTATCAAGTTTCATGATCCTAGGCATAAGCGTTCTTGAATTATCATCCGGAAACCATTTTACTATTTTGGGTCACAGTGACCTTGACCTTTGACCTAGTGACCTCAAAATCAATAGGGGTCATCTGCAAGTCATGATCAATGTACCTATGAAGTTTCATGATCCTACGCCTAAGCGTTCTTGAGTTATTGTCTGACAACCACCTGGTGGACAGACCGACATGAGCAAAGCAATATACCCCCTCTTCTTCAAAGGGGGGCATACAAATAAAATAATAAAAATAAATATTTGTGTTTTTTAACAGTTTCAAAAAAAAAATGGGGGTGGGTGGGTGAGGGGGGGTATAGTGTGAGGGAAAAAAATAGGGGGGAGGGAGGGCACGGGGGATGGTTTGGGTGGAGTCTATTGTGGTATGTCAGGTAAGAGTAGTTTTGTCAAAGTATCAATCAAATCTAATCATAAATAAAGAAGTTATGGCAATTTTAGCAAAATTTAATAATTTGACCTTGAGAGTCAAGGTCATTCAAAGGTCAAGGTAAAATTCAACTTGCCAGGTACAGTAACTTCATGATAGCATGAAAGTATTTGAAGTTTGAAAGAAATAGCCTTGATACTTTAGAAGTAAAGTGGATCGAAACACAAAATTTAACCATATATTCAAAGTGACTTAGTCAAAACAGGGCCATAATTCCGTAAAAAATGAAAACCAGAGTTATGCAACTTGTCCTTTTACTGTCCCCTTATGATAGTTTGCGAGTGTTCCAAGTATGAAAGCAATATCTATGATACTTTAGGGGTAAAGTGGACCAAAACACAAAACTTAACCAAATTTTCAATTTTCTAAGTATAAAGGGCACATAATTCCGTCCTAATGCCAGTCAGAGTTACATAACTTTGCCTGCACAGTCCCCTTATGATAGTTTGCAAGTGTTGCAAGTATGAAAGCAATAGCTTTGATACTGTAGGAATAAAGTGGACCTAAACACAAAACTTAACCAAATTTTCAATTTTCTAAGTATAAAAAGGGCACATAATTCTGTCAAAATGCCAGTCAGAGTTACATTACTTTGCCTGCACAGTCCCCTTATGATAGTTAGTAAGTGTTTCAAGTATGAAAGCAAAAGCTTTGATACTTAAGGAATAAAATGGACCTAAACACAAAACTTAACAAAAATTTTCAATTTTCTAAGTATAAAAAGGGCACATAATTCTGTCAAAATGCACGCCATAGTTATCTAACTTTGCCTGCCCAGTCCCCTCATGATAGTAAGTAAGTGTACAAAGTTTGAATGCAATAGCATTGATACTTTCTGAAAAAAAGGATCTAAACGCAAAACTTAACCAAAATTTTCAATTTTCTAAGTATAAAAAGGGCACATAATTCAGTCAAAATGCACGCCAGAGTTATCTAACTTTGCCTGCCCAGTCCCCTCATGATAGTAAGTAAGTGTACCAAGTTTGAATGCAATAGCATTGATACTTTCTGAGAAAAGTGGACCTAAACGCAAAACTCAACCGGACGCCAACGCCGACGCAGACGCCGACGCCAAGGTGATGACAATAGCTCATAATTTTTTTCACAAAATAGATGAGCTAAAAAGAAAATGAGAATACATGTAAACATAAACTGGTAAAACATTGCCTGAAAGCGTAGACATATATAAATTTCATTCATTTTTGTGTATTTTTTCTATTGCAATGTCAGCTAGCACATTCAATTTATCCGCCAGCGATGCCATTTTCAAATAATAGGCCTCTTGTGCCACTGCCAGGCTGTTCTGTTGCTGGTGCTGGTGCTAGATTCTTTCAAGGATCTGAAAATTGTATACAAGTACGTGTGAATTTCATTTTTCAATGCATTTGCGTTTGTTTGTGTAAGTTTTTTGTGTGTGTAATACAGCGTGTTCGTTAAATATAATGCCATTACAGACATTTCTAGCAGTGGCGGATCAAACATTGGTTAGGTCATCTCATTTCATTTCATTTAGCTATACAGTGATTTGTTATTACGATTACGCTGATAGATCATTTTCATGGGGTGAAAACAATAATGATTGTATTTTCATAATTGAAGGTTTATGAATTTGAGGGTAAAACCTGGGTTAGTAAGAACAATAAAAATACATTTGGCTACATTTCTCAGATAACGGATGAAAGCTTTGTCGGTTAATAGATTCTCACAACTGGATTTTATACTAACCTTGGGTTAGGTACCGTAATGTTGCACTCGGCAGGTACCGTAATGTTGCTCTTGGCAATTGTGCCGGTGGCAACGTTCTTTTGTGGTTCTGAAAGACATATGTACACTTACATACGCATGATTTTAATATCATTCAAGTGTATATTGACATCAAAGGGAGTGGTGACAGCTTATGTATATTAATAAAAATGTCATTGATAAAATAAGTTTTATTCCAAAAATACAGTGTATGCTATTGTTGTTGTTGTTTGTACAAAATTGATAAATATTACATTTCCAAAGATTATCATTATTAATTAATAAAGACTGGTCTATAACATTGATAGCATTCTACACTTTACATTTTTGGTATAACTATTGCGACATGTTGCGTCCGAATTTTCGGTCAATTAAATTATACTAAAATGCTCAGTTGTCATCTTTGTTCTGCACGCTCATTGATCTGTTTGATTTGGTTCTACGTACTCTTTGTCGGTTCACTATCTTTAGTGGCAACAAACTTCACATCAGACACTGGAACTGTTGCTGAAAAATACATATCGAAATAAAGAAGTACCCCATTGCGCGCCCCCGTTGTGTAATGCTCTTGGCGCATATATGGCCTACACGGGTGAGTCCATCTGCAAATGTCATAGGGTAGAAAGGGTACCCGGCACATTGTGTAATTATAAATTTCACATTTGTTAATCATTCAATAACACACAAGTATTATAAACACACACAAAAATTCATCTACAGCATATCCACGTGAAATTAATACCGCAGTCTTAACATTTCTAGTCGGCATTTTAAAAATATTTACCAGCAATCCCTCCGTTTTTTAAACGGTCCATTTAAACCAACGGAACGACTGACATATGCTTATTCATTTGAAAATTGGAATTTGCGCAGTGGACATGTGTAAGAGCTTGTGTTTAATATTCATATGTTACGTGTGGGGAAATTTTAGTCTTAATTCACGTCTTGGGAACTTTTAGTGTTAAATTATTTCAATAAAAAAGAGCATTAATTGTAGATGTGGATGTATCATTGTATTGTAGTGAAATAACATTACTACAATGTTACCTATACACATAGGTAGATGAAGATCCCATCAATCATGGTGCCTTCGACAGGATACAAACAGATAAAAGTAACAGTAACAATAATACAACACTTGTTCTTCACAGATCTAGGTAGGCACTCTGGTTCCCAGCGTTCTTTGCGGCTAGGGTACCGATTGTCCGAAACGGTCCCATGACATTTGGTCATTTCACCACACTCCTCCCCACTTTATAGTCCTCCATTGATACCTTGGGCTCGAGTATACTCAATTTGGGCGGGGAGAGGGCGGTCGGGGACTTAATTGTTCCTTTTCCTCTCCTGGTACACGTTTGGAGCGTCCTCATCCGCTTCCGTGAACAGCGCAATTAATCCTTTCCCGACATGAACAGATTGGGTCCACACACAATGGCCATGGCCATAGGGCTCATCTTGTTGACCTGCTCGTTGCATGCGACGATGATCAGGAAGCGTATCACGTGCTTCAGAAGGTCATAATGTTCATTTGGCGGCTTCTCCAGCAGAGGTTTCCGATAAATCACACACGATTTGGGGTTCTTCGGATACCTTTCATGTATGGCGAAGAACTGGGCGGTCATCGTTACAGGCCCTGAAGAACACCTTGAGCATGCCTGCGATGCCAGGATGTCGCCACACTCGTCCAGGCTGGCTTCTCCGCGGGAGTCGAACGGTGCCCTCAGGTTTTCTATCGTGGCATGACTGCTTTTCGGCCGGAATATGTCCTCCGGTTGCATTCCCTGAAGTTGGATATGCAAGCAGATCTTCTTCTTAATGAACGGCACACGATTTCCTTATTAACGAGTTACGAATGTTCGGGCACCTTGCAGTGCTGGGCGGTACTTACATCTACAATGCCACATGACAATAAGTTCTCAACCGAAACACTCTTTCAGGCACAGACGTTACAGGTACTTCTAGTGTTATCTTAGCAACATGTGCCACGCGAAGATATTTGTGCCGGTTTTGTTGTCCGTAACAAAAATGGGTTGGTCACAATGCGGTGTGGGGATTTTAATTGCTTATCCCAGCAACAGCATTCCCGGATCCCATTCTGAACAGCATGAAGTTCAGGGTCCCGGCGTCCTTCGCGTCTCACATGGCAGCGGTGCCGCTTAGCAATAGCGGCAGAGACACAGGCCGCTTCACCAACAGCGGTGCCGCTTAGCAATAGCGACAGAGACACGGGCCGCTTCACCAACAGCGGTACCGCTCAGCAATAGCGGCAGAGACACGAGCCGCTTCACCAACAGCGGTGCCGCGTAGCAACAGCGGCAAGGACACGCGCCGCTTCACCAACATTTTTACTATATTCCTCCCCATGTTATAGTCCTCCCTCCCAAATGAAAGATTCTGACCTCATGCCCACCCATTACCCTTGTTCATGACCCAGCCCTCTTTTGACCTGTTACTTATAAATAAGCATGGGTCAGACAGACCCCAATTTATCTACCTGAAAAATCCCTGGTACGCATTGAATTGGTTAACCAGACCACTTATTACCGCGTAGAATCATTTTACTAGATCTTGGCTCATATTTAACCCGTCCTCACTTCCCCATACAGCACAGACCACAAGGAGGGATCCTGTCACCTGCTCCATGGTTTGACCTTACTCCTTAATCATATTAATGACCGAAAAGACTCACAGGATCCCTATGCGTGCCACACCTAGATCCGTAACGACCCTACTACTGACCGCATCTAGCTTAACCTTGAACAATATCGGCCATAAAATTGACCGCAGCTAGCACAACCATCGGCCATCAAACCGACCGCATCTAGTACAACCTCGAACAATATCGGCCATATAATCGACCGCGGCTTGCACAACCATGAATAATATCGGCCATCAAACCGACCGCATCAAGTACAACCTCGAACAATATCGGCCATATAATCGACCGCAGCTAGCACAACCATGAATAACGTCGGCCATCAAACCGACCGCATCTTGTACAACCTCGAATAGTATCGACCATATAATCGACCGCAGCTAGCACAACCATCGGCCATCAAACCGACCGCATTTAGTACAACCTCGAATAGTATCGGGCATTTAATCGACCGCAGCTAGCACAACCATCGGCCATCAAACCGACCGCATCTAGTACAACCTCGAATAGTATCGGCCATATAATCGACCGCAGCTAGCACAACCATCGGCCTTCAAACCGACCGTATCTAGTACAACCTCGAATAGTATCGGCCATATAATCGACCGAATCTAGCACAACCATGAATAATGTCGGCCATAAAACCGGCCGTGTCTTGCAAATCCTTAGACAATGCCGGCCTTACAACTGACCGTATCTTGCACAGTCACAGGGCGCCCCAAATGGTGGCGCCATCCTATTATGATTCTTTATCACATTGCTCAAGTCACCGTCTTCTACCAGGACTCCGACATCGACCCTGCCACTTGAGTACATGCCATTGCCTGAGCCCCCACTATTACACCGCTAGCTTACGCGAGTCAAATAACCCTGTTGCGGACAATCATAAAATCACAGAAATTACCAGGTGGATCAGTTCCGTGCATGAGCCATTCCTGAAAAAATCGGAAATGGCCCACCGCCTTCACCACAACTCGCCCCAGTGAACCTCTAAGCATAAACTTTCCCTTTCCTAAACCCCTTTCTTGTGTCATAGCGACCATCTGGCCACTTAAACCCAAGGCGGCCCCCACTACGTCAATAGTGGCTTCATGTTTTCGCAATACAATCAACTCGAGTACCTGTTCCAACATCGGAACCTTTTCCGGCAACTGAGCAACTACCCGGTACGAGGCAAGGGTATTCTCAGCTGCCGTATTTATTACCGCCTGTATTGCAAAGCCGATCACACTTGCATCGATTCGGGACATTGAGTCTGATTTGACCTGCTCGATCATCACCAGTAGGCCCTTATCGTTTTGGATGCCCTTTGGACATACTTGAGATAAGTTCCCTATCTCTTTGCAATTGAAACATTGCTGCCTGACTGGAGATGGCGATGGACTTCTGGTGGGCCTTGCCAAAAGCTGGTCAAGCATCCCTATACAGACGTCCATCTTCTCATCTAACATGTCCTCCTTTCTCTCCACGGCCACCACCCTTTCTACAAGCCTACTTTCTGAAGCCACATTCACACCGGCCACCTTAACTAGCCCTACACACTCAACTTTCTGTACCAATATTGGTTGATACACAAAGCGAGTGTGAATGATCCACTTCAGCAGGTCAATAGCTTGCTCTATAGACGCGGGCCTCTGATTTATGACTAGCTCACCCGCTTCTTTTACCCTAGCACCCATGCAAAATCTTAATATGGATTCTTGCAACATATAAGCCTCGGGCAAGTCCATATATGCTTCGCTTGCAAGGGTCATTACCCTGTCGGCCCAGTCATCGACCAATTCATCATCTCCTTGCCTAGCACTGGAGAAGGTTACCCTTGCCGTCTCTGGCAAGTCGCGGTACCCAAAACGCCTCTCTAGCTTGTCTACTACCTCCAAATAGCTTAGTTCCACCTCGATATCCATCACCAAGGCATAGTATTCACTTGCCTTGTCAGTCAAGCAGAGGCACAAGTAGTCTCTCTTTTCCCTATCCTCCCACTCAAAAATAGTGGAGTACTTTTCAAATTTGGTAAGAAAAGCCTGCCAGCTTCCCCGACCATCATAAACTAGTGCCTTAGGCAGCGATTGCAGCCTAGACTTCTGCTGGCCAAAGGATGCTGCAACGTTATCGCTAACACCTCGCGTTGCATTAACAACATTCTGCGATACTAGATGAGGGGTTGCCCAGCTCCTGTCCACCTGTGGTGCAGGTACCACCGGTGTAGGGGTTACATACCCCGACTGTCCTGGTGGAAACATATAAGGCGATTGAGGTTGGTTAACAGCGTCAATTAATTGACCCTGACCACCCACTAACATATAATGCAGTTGGCCACCTTGGGAAACTGATACCTGCGTCATGACCTGATACGCCATAGGCTGTGCCCCATGCGCCATTGCATGGTATTGCACCCGGCACGTCCCATGTGCCACAGGCACCTGAGTCACCGCCTGGTATTGACCTGACTCTGCACGCCATGTGTGAGCTGGTACTTAACAGGCTGTGCCTCCTGAGCCATGGCATGGTACTGTACAGGGTACACCCCATGTGCCACTGGCACCTGAGTAAACGCCTGGTATTGACCTGACTGAGCGCCATGTGTGAGCTGGTAGTGAACAGGCTGTGCCTCCTGCGCCATGGCATGGTACTGTACAGGGTACACCCCATGTGTCATGGGCACCTGAGTCATTGCCTGGTATTGACCTGACTCAGTACCATGGGTAACCGACATATGCGCCACCGCCTGATATTGCACAGGCTGCTCATCGACCGGTTCAGCGACTAGTCCACTCGCCTCTCTATACCACTCCCCCTCCTCATTATATCTATGATCGGAATCAGGCCTAGATGTACTGAACCCAAACATGACTTACATCAAATGTTAAGTAGATATAACCAATGTAAAATTTGGAAATTCCATCCATCATGCACATTGGCTAATATAGTTAAGTTAATGAATTATTAAACAACTAAATTGAATTACAATAACTGCAAACTGCTGGTATAAAATTAACTCCTTCAGTTGAATTGTATAAGAATTAATTTAATTTATTTGTGGGACTACGGTAATATGCTGAATGGGTGCGCTTATCAACAAATTTACAGTTTACGGTTATCCAACAACAACCTTTCCAATATATCGTTGGACAGAATATTCGAAACACATTCCAACAAAACCAATCTTGATATTACAGGTATATGTATTGCTGTAAATAGCGCACAAGAGACTTTTACAAGTCACAATCTATGAAGCGTGCACACAGAGAACAAAATCAAAAACATAAACAAAACACAATTATATGCCCCTTTAAACTTTAAATTGGCATTGAATACACGTCAAAACCAGAATGAGGTCATATGATTTAATAATCACAACCTCAAAAATTTAATAAAGGAAAACAAGTGAAAGTATGAACCTCACTAGTAATGAAATAGTGATTCAATCACAACCAATGTTTGTAACTGTTAATAGATATGTTATCTATTTGAAAATCAGATATCCACCAGTTATTACTTGGTAACCTATGAAATTATGATTTGAATCACAAATCAATGTAACAAATCTCGACACTTCCTGTAGGAAAACACTAGAAGTTTTAGTAGGGACTTGTGTAATTCTACACGGGTCACATCATCATATGATAAACAAGGGCAAAATATATGGACTTAATTAAGTATAAACACCACGAATAATTCTTTCCAATAAGAATTCATAATGGTGAAAATGGGAAACTTTTTTCAGATAAATTGAGTAGATAAACACTCTACTCACACGTGAAACAGAATTGACAACAATGTGGTGATTTGCCCGACTATAGGCAAATCAATCATAATACAAATGTACAGCTAAATATGGATGGAAAATAGGGCAAATATGGGGTAATTATATGGTTCAAATATTCAAATGCCTTTTAAACTTGAAACTGGCATTGAATATGAAAAACACAAAAACACAATGTGGCAATATGATTTAATATTTCAAAAACCATAAAAATGAGTTATAAATAACAAGTGAAAGTATTCAAACTCTCTTGTAGTTAAATCCTAATTAAATTACAAATCGTATAACTCGTAATTGATAAGTTATCTCTTTGATTTTTTAACTACTCAAAAGAAATAAACGAGATTCACTCTCTCCCTCACTGAATTAATTGCCATTTTCCACTGCAGAAAGTGTGACAAAATCACAATCGAATTGCAGTGAGTAGATACGACAGGGCAATGTAAACAAACACTGCTCTAAATTTAGCCGTGTGACGAATATTGGCACTAGCAATCCCGCACATTCAAAATCCGCACATTCAAAATGGAAAACCTAAAAATAGAAAACACAGATAAGGCAGTTACACGGTTCACATGACCGCAATCGTACGCAATCACCAAAGCGTCGAAGTCAACAAATTATCTGACAAATACCGACAGATCGGTTTAATACGATCAATGATACTTAAATTGCAATTAAGAAATACTCATTTAATAAAAATGTATGCAGTGTTTAAGGAAACAGACGATGACAATTATTCTTGAACATTTTCAAGATGGCTGACTCGAAATTTGCCGAGGCAAAATATCTGACTTTTTAAAAGTAAAAAATACAACAAGTCGGAGCTCGCAGCGCCATTTGTAGTGAAATAACATTACTACAATGTTACCTATACACATAGGTAGATGAAGATCCCATCGATCATTCACGATTTCGACATTGTTAAATCACGCGTAACGAGACTGCCGAGAAAACGCGAGATTAGGGGTTCGGGGTGGTTCTGCCAGTATTTGCTCTACAGTATACACACCTTACCTATCCGCTATATTGACTTTATAAATAAAATAAAAGCGATAAATGGCGTAAATTGCCGATTTGTAACTAATAAAAGCAATCTTTATTTTTATTATAACGTTCAACGACCATCTGCTCGATAATAGTTCAGTACCATTGTAATTAACGGCGCCGTAATTAACTACTGACAAAAATAACATGATCATACCTTACTGTACGGTGTGCAGAAACCTGTCAGAAATTAAAACAACTCCAGACTCTTATAATTTTTTAGTGCAAGTTAATGTAAACACACCCACTTATTAAAATTAAACCTTTTTTATATTAGCTCATTTTTCTAAATTTTCAGAAATAAAAACCAATTTGTATTTGCACATTTCAGTAAACCTAAGACTACTTTATTGTTAAATATGTTTGATTTGTAAATTGTATAATAATCCATATATTTTTATTAGTTCTGTTGCAAGCCTAACTTGTTGTGTTTTTAAAATACATAAAAATAATATTGTTGACAACTATAATATTATTTAAGATCATTATTAAGCAAAAGTAAGTCCCCCAAATCAAATCAAATCAATATTTATTTATTGTCGGTATGGTATACAAACATTATAACTTAAGCTATGAATAGCTTTTGACCGGCAGCTTACCCCGGCCAGCTAAACCGGTAGAGTGCTGATCTCGGACTCGCTCATGGGTTGGTAAGTTTAAGCCTCAACTCGGGTTCATCTCTTAGAAATAATTACACCTTAGGCTACCCTGTCTGTAACCCAAATTGCAGTCGAGGGTCACCGACATACATGTATCAAATACAATGCATGTGCTTATGTTAACATTTCCTGAAGATTCAACCACTGAGCAGGATAACTAAGTTAACCCCATATTATTAATGAAAAAAATTAAATATACTATTAGATGTATCAAACAGACAAACCAACTAGTACCTACTAGTACTTTCATAAGGAACATCATCCATTAACCATCTATACTTCCAGGTCTTTTGGCTCTGCTACATCAACAGGAATTAGCGTTGGGTTCATGTTTTCTGTGTTAATCATAGGGATTACAATTTATAATATTTCATCCCAACAACAAAATCTTTATAATGATAGTATTCATTTTAAAGTCAGGTTTTACTTCTATTAGGTTAAAAACTAAATAGTGAATCAGTTTTTGAGATGAGCTTGTACCAAACACACACACTCAAGCTCCTGTAAATTTTATACACACTTTAATGAGCAAGTATTTGGACTGTCACAGTTATTGCTTGTTGGAATGTCTCAGACTAACCAGGATATACAAGCAGTCTTCACTTTAGCATTTTTGAACAAATAGCCTGAATCTTTATGCATTAATTGAACAGATTAAAATACCCACTAGCCCGACTATATGAATCAGGAAATTTTAATAGCCCAAATTTAATACATTTCACTAGCCCCGGGCTGTTGGGCTAGGGGTTAGCGTCAAGACTGTAAAAGCAATAACAATTCTTCAAACATTGATACATGTCTTGTTTTGAACAAATCTGCCATGACGGGTAGTTAATGGGGATAGCCCAACAAACAACCAGTTAAGGATGACTGTGATACTGCTGAAAGTTTTTCCAATATGGATATTTAGCCAATGGACATTTGACCAGGGACACTTTATTTAATTCGAAGTAAATGTTTTCTTAGCAGTGTTAATAGTTATGTCAACACATCACATGTTATGTAAAATGATTACATGACAACATTGGATGTGTAGCAACTTAAACCACCATCCATTTTATTATATTTCTGAATGTGTAGGATATTTTTTAATGTAAGGGTATGAAGTAGACACACATCTGAAGTATCTTTATTTTATTTTTTTCAAAGAAGATAGTTACGTAACTGTGGTGATGTATAATATTAATTGCAAGAGTTAATAACATTCCAGGTGTAGAATTCTTGAGCTTCGTGCAGAATGAGATACTGTATTCCAGTTTCTGACTTCTGTTGACACTGTGATGTTCCTGAAAAATAAGGTTTCTATAAGTTATAACAATAAACCATTCAATAACATTTAAAGACAGCATAGTTATCTGTTTTAAAATAATTGTTCTTTTCAAAGAAAAGTATTTTATCAAAGGTAATCTAACTTCTAATTTGCCCAAACTTAACAAATAATATATTTTTCCATACCCCACCCGCTTTTGGCATGTTTCGTTTTTACCTACTTTAAACACAATAAAATCGAAATAAAGCATAAACATGAACTACAATTACATCAAAGATACTAAGCTAATAACAAATTACAAAAAAATCATACCATATAAGTTATATCTGCAAATTATTGGGAAATTATTATTGCATCAACACAGAACTCTATGCAGACGCACTGCAGTAGATGATCGAGTACCCCCCCGACCTCACTTAATCCACTCAGAGTTGTCTCCCTTAAAATAATGTCGAAAAGGTCACTGGTGCCTTCGATAGGATACAAACAGATTAAAGTAACAGTAACAATAGTACAACACTTGTTCTTCACAGATCTAGGTAGGCACTCTGGTTCCCAGCGTTCTTTGCGGCTAGGGTACCGATTGTCCGAAACGGTCCCATGACAGTTTGGTCATTTCACCACAGTATGGCAGTTCTGTAGTCAATATAAATTGCCGCCATATAGTCTTTTGATGATTTTTGTTTTGGCAGACTCTTCAGATTTATTCTGAACGCGAATTATTTCAGCTAGGCAGTTCTGTTTATTTGACATCGGTTATATGGACGAATTAAAATTTATTGGAATGAACATATTTTTGAATCGAAGTAAGGTGGAATTTGTATGTGTATACCATCAACGGAGACGATCGCTGGTTCGTCCGTGACCTGCGGCGTCTCCGTTGCGTGGCCATTGCTGCCCTGACAGTCCAGGAACAAGGAGGATCCAACTTTTGCCGCTTCGATAAGTGGGACCAAGTCCACAAGCGCATCGTAGGCAGCCTGGGATGATAAATCTGAAACAAATGAATCCAAGAATTTACCAAATGTTTCAATGTAAGCAAAAGCACAGGTGGAAGTAACGTACCCTGGATAGTTTATTCAAATAAATATATAAAATCCTGTTAAATGAGAGAAAAAAATGAAAAAAAAACGAAAAAAAATCCCAACCCTTCTGATATTAAAATCATAACGTCATGATTTTAATATCAGAGGGTTGAGATTTTTTCTTCATTTTTTCTCTCATTAAACATGATTTTATATATTTATTTGAATATACTATCCAGGGTATGTTACTTCCACCTGTGAGCAAAAGTGGAAAAATGCTACGATGTTTCGAAAACTTGGATTAAAGACTTCTTTGTAATTAAAGTGTATCAAATTTAATTGAACAACATGCACCTCCAAATATAGCAGTGTCAGCATCATCGCTAGGCTAACACCGTGAAAACTGGCGGAGGCCGCGAATACCTCCGACACTGCCGCCGACGTCTTCGTCATTTCTGGCAGCTTTCTGCGCCGCCAGTACCAGCCAACCCTAGCTTCTAGTCAGTAACTTCTTTCTTTGCATTCTTTTTCTGTATAATATAAAACTTGTGTGACGCAAACACGACAGCTTACAAGATGTAATAACAAAATGATCCTGATTAGTCGTATTGGTAGAATCAAGAAAGAATTGTTAGTTGTATTTTAATCATAACATTTGAAGGAAATTTAACTAGGACTAGGTAATAAAGCATCTCGACCTTTATGGCTTTAAGTCGTGCGTTTATGGAAATCTTATACTGTACAATACAGTGAATATATTTAAAAATAGATTAAGTAATATATAACGTTGATATAATACCATGTTGTTCCATTTCATCTTCACTTGGTTTACTGTCCGCGGACCGTTTCCAGGGCCCTCATTCTATCAAATCTGCCGCCGAATTTCGGCTGCAGTCCCCCACCTGAAAAGTATTTTTTTCCCAAAACTGATTTTTTTCCCCCTCAGAAAATGTATAAAAAATCGCTGATTTATAGTTGAAAATTGACTCCAATATATCACGGTCCGTAATATCGCTTCGTCCAATATACTTACAAAAAAGAAGTATTGTTTCCGGTTACCCAACCGACCCTGTTTTTTAACCGCCGACTCAAACGTTTTTTCTGTTATGAAATCCGCATCCGAATTTAATGTCCGAAATTTACGCAACTGCGGAAAGCGTCTGAATCGTTCAGAACTGTTATTTTTGTTAATGTTTTGTTTCATTTACATTTATTCTAATCAATAAATGCTTTATTCAAAATGCAGTCTTTAGTTTTCAAAGAATATATATTTGTTCAGTAATTTACAGATAAAGACAAAAGCTTTTTCTCTTACAAAATTCGCGTCCGAATTTTATGTCCGAATTTTACGCAACTGCGGAAAGCGTCTGAATCAATCAGAACTGTTATTTCTGTTAATGTTTTGTTTCATTTACATTTATTCTAGTCAATAAATGCTTTATTCAAAATACATTCTTTAGTTTTCAAAGAATATTTATTTGCACAATAATTTACAGATAAAGACCATCTGGATCAAACATCTTCTTGTTAAGAACTATATCTGAAAGTTAGTACTATGTCGTCATGCATTTCACACTGCTGATACCTGAAAATAATAACATTCAGAATGTCATTCTCGTTGAGTTAAATATTCAATTAAGTGCTGTGGTAAGAAAAAAAAACTACCTACTGACCCACATTTAAATTAGATTACTGTTATATAGATTGAGTTAAAGTCCACTCTTTTGTCCAATAGATAGTCCCATATATAGAAATATATGTTTATAACAGTTAAACACAGTTGTAAAACTTGTTATTTTTTATATAAAAACTCCCCCATTTACAAAAACTTCCCCCGCCTAAGGGCTGCGGACCCCTTCCCCCAAAGTAGTGTGAGGGCGCTGGTTTCCGACTGCGTTTGCCTTTTCAGTCAATTGCTCCCACACCAAACGCACTTTCCTCGCGGCTCCAGGGCCGCCGTTGCTGTGAGATTCTTGCATTTGGTTGATATTGTCGAACATGAACTCTCGAATGACATCGATCTCCATCGGACTCATCATTTTTGAGTTTTTCTATCACAATCAATATCCGTCATTATTATTGTTTTGCCTAGATATCGTTTGGTAATGTTTACGGAAATACAAAATCGGAATTATGGGAAAAATAACGTAGGTTAAAAATTAGTATTTACCATGGTTAGCTTACCATGTGGTTAAAAGCTTTATACAAGTTAAAATTAACCATGGTATCTTCACTACGATTTTAACCTTGGTTACTTATTTACTATGGTAATTTTTAACCAAGGTTTATTCAATTCGCTGTGGATTAACTTAACTACGGTTCATTTTAACCATAGTAAAAGTATTTACTATGGTTAACTCGTTTATACAATTGGCTGCAGACCGTAGATTGTTTTAAAATGCATATTTGTCATTTGCAGATTAATCAAATTTGCATGTTGCAATTGATTTTAAAATGCCGGTCATTTAACAAGTATTTGTATTTGATATTCTACATACTAGCCTCTTTACTTGATATATTCTTTCAGATAAGATTAACGGAATGTTTTCGCATTATTATCAACCTATAAACTTGAGATTTCATATCATAATAAGTTTTATAAGTATCGGGGGCGTTATGCATTTTCTTATAGTATAATTATGACCTTAATGTATATTTTATATTTACTATTATCCTTACTACCAATTATTTTTTGCATGATAAAATAGCATACGTATAGCTACCAAACCTTACCAGGGAAATACATTATCTATGAAGATGTACTCAATTTTATGTGAAACATGCAACTGACACTGATATTTAAATGGACCTTTTCACGTTTTGACAAAATTGAAAAACAATTGTTTCGGATTTGCAAATTTTCGTTGTTGTAATATTTGCGAGAAACCGTAATGCTGAACATTTACCATGCTCTAAAATACCCATTATATGCATCTTAAGGCGATTTAAAAACCTGAAAAGTATAAAGCGTTACATACGAGAAACGATTAAATTATTTGGCGAGTTGTGTTGTTTTCGTTATATTTTGCGACATTACCAGGATTGCTTATATAATGTATACAAAACTGACACGTGTGTGAGCACGGATGGTCGAGTGGTTACAGCGCTGGACTTTTTGCTTGAGCTATTTTGTTTCCATGTTAACATTTATTAATTTCAAACATTTAATGACAAACTTTAATAGACGTCAAAATATGTGAAAAGGTCCCATTAAAATGCCTTTATTTTACTGGAATATACAAAAAAATATTGTATGTACAAGCCTTTCCAAGATTTCAAAATAAATCACAATACCAAATATATGATTGTTTCTTTTTTCATAAAAAAAAAATAAATAAAAAAAATATATAATTGTTGTTTACAATGCTGACAGAGCTTTTCGATAGAATGATATCGCTTTTGTAAAATTACACTTAATCCATTTTTTAATTAAAGTAAGGGTATAATCGAGGAAACGAAAACTTCTATTTAGGCCATCAATCAATAATAATAAGGACGAATAACAATTGTTCAATATTTGGTTCATCCGTGCAATGACATATCATGTTGCCATACACACAAGTTTGTGTTAATGGAATTAACGTTTCGAATCCGTTTTGTCGGATATGGTTTACTTACTTACACAACTTAAAGAAAGTTACGGCCTGTCTTCGTTAAACCGTATTTTAATATCACCATTTCATAACAAGGTCAAACTTAATTTGTAATTTTAATTAATAAATGTAGGCTAATGTAAAAATCTAATAAGTAAATCGCACAGTTTACATTTTGCATTTACCATTGTGTCTTCTTTTGTGTAAACCGTCAATAATGAGGAAATATAAAGGTGTCGCGAGGAACAGATTATGTAATCAATAGAAGCGCGAAATGTTAGGTAATTTACGTACAAACATAACACAGGTTCAACCTGCTGTTTTGATATAATCAAAGTATAGTGAATGCTTGATCTCCGAAGGAGTAAACGGTATAATAGCATTGGAACACAAATGCAACCAAGAATAATGTGTAATCAAAACCCATTTTTAATACACAATCAACACCTTATTTCAGTTTGAGTAAACCTGGGCAGGGTTGTGGAACTGTAGTTGTTTGTTGTTTTTTACTCAGTTCATTAATACAGTAGTCATAATTGTTTAATTTGTAACATGGTTACTATTCCACTTTAAATGACCATCAAAGAACATAAAAGCTGTGCTTTTACTCAATATTTCAATTATCTCAATTGTTTAAAAAAAATTGCTACAGGTATTATAAAACAATTATAATTAGATCTATTTGATTTGTAACATTTGTTAGAGGCTTCCAAAAAACAACAACCATCAAAGAACTTCTAAGCTTAGTTTTTACTCGTGTATCCATATTTTCCCACTTGCATATTATTTGCTCTAATTAGATCGAAATCATCAATTTTTGTAAATCATTAATTCTAAAGACACATAAAATGCACTCACTTTTAATACTTATCTGTTATCTATATTATTTTTTTTCACATAGCCCACTATTACAAATAACTTATTAACTACTTCTAATTTACCTTTTCACATTATGTAGACAGTTCACTCCCACTCCCAAAATAGGAATGAAACGTCTTTGGGGGAAACTGCCACCCGTACATGTTTATGACATTGTTTGTACAACCAAAGCTTATTGTGCTGTTTTGTATCTGTTTAAATTTAAATTTAAATATTTTACCTAAATAATGATATTTATATTGCAGTGGAAGTGCATACTTCCAGTCCTTCAAGTACGGTTGACCTACAAAGTAGTGACGAGTCCTTAAATGGTATGTTTTTGACACACTTTATGTGCTATTGACTTTTAATTAACTTCCTTTTCTTTGTACTACGGTTCATAAGTGACTTACTTGTTCTGTCTGAAAATAACTTTTCTAACTTTTTAAAATTATACATGATTGTTATGTTGAAAGCTGTGCAACTACAGAAAATATTTTTAAAATCAATTTTTAGGGATCGCTACAGTGGTTAAGCTGGATAATCACAGAATTCTGTATGAAAAATGTAATTTTGTTATGGAGATTAAGTATGTGCATAATGTTATGTGTATACATTGAGAGGACCTACTGTTAATGTCTTAAGGTAACATGCTGTTAAATATAACTTTCTATTGTCAACAGAGTCTGCTATTGAGTTGATGAACATGGATTTTTTGGACCAAAGGGATGCGGAGATTGGGATCATGAAAGAAGATGACACTTCAGACAAACCCTTGTCAATTTAAAACGCACTTTTTACCAAAACACACATTTAGCGCACTTAAAAGTGCGTTAATTCTGTGTTTTTTGTTAATATCTGCGTTTTCAGTGTTCAAAAGTGCATTTAAGTGCGCATTGTGTGCGTTTTTTCTTTTCAAGTGCGTTATTTAAGTGTAAAAGTTTGTTTTTTGTGTGTTTTCTTCATCTGTAAGTGCGCTTTTGAGTGTAGATGTGAGCAAAATGTGTGTTTTTTATCTAAGAAGTGCGTCTTTTATTTAGGAAGTGCGTCTTTTATCTAAGAAGTGTGTTTTAAGATTTACAGATGTGGGTTTTTTCTCACAAAAGTGCGTTTTTCTTTTTTGATGTGCGTCTTTTTTTAGCATAAGTTAGTCTTTTATTACATAAGTGCGTTTTTATCATATGATCTGTTTTTAACGGATGTATCTAAAAAGACATGTTTCACACAGTTCTTAAAAAGTGCGTCTTTAACAACCGTTTAGCAAATGTTGTACAGATATTGAACAAGAAACAAAATTGTTGCAGGCTCTAACAATTTATTTGCATCAAATGAATAAACATAGACATATACCTCAGTAACCTGTTATAATATAAGGTGAAGTTTGAATTCAAAGCGGTTACTGGTTGTGCATATGAACCTGTTTAACGTTAATATACTTTATATTACAATTTCAATGCATATAACATTGCTTTCGTTTTAATCTAAAACATTTCTAAAAATTTCCACCTAAATCAGACTGTGGGTAACTAATTAAAAATATTGAAAGTGTCAAAAATATTATGTGGGCTTGAAAGTATCAATTATATTTCCTAAACATAAACAATAAGTATTTGAACTTTCTTATACTGATATTTATACCATAAACATACATTTAAAAGTCAATTAAAATAATATTTATACTATTATTATTATTTGCTAGCACCATTTAGCATGTTATATTTAAATATTTTATCAATTTTAAAATATTTGGGATCAACAAATGAAATACACTTAATGAAGAATACAGATGAATTTTCCCAATTTCAGGGTTTTTTAGCAAAACATTTACCATTTTGCTGGTTCAGGTACTTATCCCAATAGGGAAAAAAAGATTGCTGTGGATTTTTTTTTTAATTAAAGGTTTATTTGATGTCCACATCGATAATTTGGTACTACCTTCACCAAAAAGAACGTCAAGACTGCTTGACCTGCAGCATGTCAAATTTCTGATGGATTAGTTCCAGTCCGGAATCTCAAACCAGCTAATTACCATCCTAGTGGGTATGGTACCAGAACGATGTAATACAACCATGTTAAAGACAAAAGGTCGGTATAAATCAGCAAGTAAATATTTGTTTGATATTTATATTAGTTATTTGAATTAAATCAAATGATACTAAAGAGTGATAATTCAAGAAATCTCCTGCTTTTTATGCAATTCTCAATTCAAATGTACAACAATACCTGAACTGTAACTGAATATTGGTATGTGTGTTGTAACATTATTTTAATTTGTGAGAAACATGATGAAAAGAACATTGTTTTCCTTTAAAAAAAATTTAGTTCTGAGTTTTAGTGTATAAACAAATAGTATTTTATACAACTAAAATCTTGTTTACTTTAAAGTACCTGTCCTTTTTCAGATCTTAATCCTCATGTTAATAGTTCTGAAAATTTAGATTCCAATTGTTGGACATCATAGTAAATTATCATGTACACAAACAAAAAGCAAGTGTACCTAGTTGTTACTATGTGAGTGGATTAGTTTCATCATTATTTTGTTAGAGATATTGTCAGGGCAAAATTGTTGTTAAATAATATATAAAAACACTCAGAAAAGGTAGTATGACATTCATATCCTATTCATTTGATTACAGGTGCAGTTCAAGTTGAGACGCTAGGTGGAAATCACACCAGGGAAGCACTTCAATGTCTCATCGGAAGAGGACAAAGCAAGCTCTCCACTGTCAAAGTAAATGGATACTCACTGCTATCTACTGCGACTACATTGACGGTTGGGTGGCAACATAATGTTGTACTTCAAGAAAAGCAGACGCCCATCACATTTGTAGACAAAGTAAGATTGATGAGACGGGTGCGGCCTTCCAATCCCCTTACCCCCGCAGACATGAAATCCTGGAAGGGGCTACTATCATCAATTTTCCAAGTGAAGGTAAAAAAGTGGTACATCATTTTTAGTGATTTTGATAATCATGTGTTTTTCACTTTTTATTCTGGTATATACCATTTCCATTATTGTGAAGGTTCACTGTTTCTTGAAAATAGATTAAAACTAAATATTCGAATAACTCAGCCAGTACATTATTATTTAACTTACTGGATACATTTTGATTTAGGTTTTCTATTTATACATTCTGACTAAGCTTTGGATACTTTTTTGGGTCAGTTAGACCACTGTGAAGGTCTTTGTTACTAAAATGAGGAAAATTATAATATTTCATCCCAACAACAAAATCTTTATAATGATAGTATTCATTTTAAAGTCAGGTTTTACTTCTATTAGGTTAAAAACTAAATAGTGAATCAGTTTTTGAGATGAGCTTGTACCAAACACACACACTCAAGCTCCTGTAAATTTTATACACACTTTAATGAGCAAGTATTTGGACTGTCACAGTTATTGCTTGTTGGAATGTCTCAGACTAACCAGGATATACAAGCAGTCTTCACTTTAGCATTTTTGAACAAATAGCCTGAATCTTTATGCATTAATTGAACAGATTAAAATACCCACTAGCCCGACTATATGAATCAGGAAATTTTAATAGCCCAAATTTAATACATTTCACTAGCCCCGGGCTGTTGGGCTAGGGGTTAGCGTCAAGACTGTAAAAGCAATAACAATTCTTCAAACATTGATACTTGTCTTGTTTTGAACAAATCTGCCATGACGGGTAGTTAATGGGGATAGCCCAACAAACAACCAGTTAAGGATGACTGTGATACTGCTGAAAGTTTTTCCAATATGGATATTTAGCCAATGGACATTTGACCAGGGACACTTTATTTAATTCGAAGTAAATGTTTTCTTAGCAGTGTTAATAGTTATGTCAACACATCACATGTTATGTAAAATGATTACATGACAACATTGGATGTGTAGCAACTTAAACCACCATCCATTTTATTATATTTCTGAATGTGTAGGATATTTTTTAATGTAAGGGTATGAAGTAGACACACATCTGAAGTATCTTTATTTTATTTTTTTCAAAGAAGATAGTTACGTAACTGTGGTGATGTATAATATTAATTGCAAGAGTTAATAACATTCCAGGTGTAGAATTCTTGAGCTTCGTGCAGAATGAGATACTGTATTCCAGTTTCTGACTTCTGTTGACACTGTGATGTTCCTGAAAAATAAGGTTTCTATAAGTTATAACAATAAACCATTCAATAACATTTAAAGACAGCATAGTTATCTGTTTTAAAATAATTGTTCTTTTCAAAGAAAAGTATTTTATCAAAGGTAATCTAACTTCTAATTTGCCCAAACTTAACAAATAATATATTTTTCCATACCCCACCCGCTTTTGGCATGTTTCGTTTTTACCTACTTTAAACACAATAAAATCGAAATAAAGCATAAACATGAACTACAATTACATCAAATATACTAAGCTAATAACAAATTACAAAAAAATCATACCATATAAGTTATATCTGCAAATTATTGGGAAATTATTATTGCATCAACACAGAACTCTATGCAGACGCACTGCAGTAGATGATCGAGTACCCCCCCGACCTCACTTAATCCACTCAGAGTTGTCTCCCTTAAAATAATGTCGAAAAGGTCACTGGTGCCTTCGATAGGATACAAACAGATTAAAGTAACAGTAACAATAGTACAACACTTGTTCTTCACAGATCTAGGTAGGCACTCTGGTTCCCAGCGTTCTTTGCGGCTAGGGTACCGATTGTCCGAAACGGTCCCATGACAGTTTGGTCATTTCACCACAGTATGGCAGTTCTGTAGTCAATATAAATTGCCGCCATATAGTCTTTTGATGATTTTTGTTTTGGCAGACTCTTCAGATTTATTCTGAACGCGAATTATTTCAGCTAGGCAGTTCTGTTTATTTGACATCGGTTATATGGACGAATTAAAATTTATTGGAATGAACATATTTTTGAATCGAAGTAAGGTGGAATTTGTATGTGTATACCATCAACGGAGACGATCGCTGGTTCGTCCGTGACCTGCGGCGTCTCCGTTGCGTGGCCATTGCTGCCCTGACAGTCCAGGAACAAGGAGGATCCAACTTTTGCCGCTTCGATAAGTGGGACCAAGTCCACAAGCGCATCGTAGGCAGCCTGGGATGATAAATCTGAAACAAATGAATCCAAGAATTTACCAAATGTTTCAATGTAAGCAAAAGCACAAGTGGAAGTAACGTACCCTGGATAGTTTATTCAAATAAATATATAAAATCCTGTTAAATGAGAGAAAAAAATGAAAAAAAAACGAAAAAAAATCCCAACCCTTCTGATATTAAAATCATAACGTCATGATTTTAATATCAGAGGGTTGAGATTTTTTCTTCATTTTTTCTCTCATTAAACATGATTTTATATATTTATTTGAATATACTATCCAGGGTATGTTACTTCCACCTGTGAGCAAAAGTGGAAAAATGCTACGATGTTTCGAAAACTTGGATTAAAGACTTCTTTGTAATTAAAGTGTATCAAATTTAATTGAACAACATGCACCTCCAAATATAGCAGTGTCAGCATCATCGCTAGGCTAACACCGTGAAAACTGGCGGAGGCCGCGAATACCTCCGACACTGCCGCCGACGTCTTCGTCATTTCTGGCAGCTTTCTGCGCCGCCAGTACCAGCCAACCCTAGCTTCTAGTCAGTAACTTCTTTCTTTGCATTCTTTTTCTGTATAATATAAAACTTGTGTGACGCAAACACGACAGCTTACAAAATTTAATAACAAAATGATCCTGATTAGTCGTATTGGTAGAATCAAGAAAGAATTGTTAGTTGTATTTTAATCATAACATTTGAAGGAAATTTAACTAGGACTAGGTAATAAAGCATCTCGACCTTTATGGCTTTAAGTCGTGCGTTTATGGAAATCTTATACTGTACAATACAGTGAATATATTTAAAAATAGATTAAGTAATATATAACGTTGATATAATACCATGTTGTTCCATTTCATCTTCACTTGGTTTACTGTCCGCGGACCGTTTCCAGGGCCCTCATTCTATCAAATCTGCCGCCGAATTTCGGCTGCAGTCCCCCACCTGAAAAGTATTTTTTTTCCCAAAACTGATTTTTTTCCCCCTCAGAAAATGTATAAAAAATCGCTGATTTATAGTTGAAAATTGACTCCAATATATCACGGTCCGTTATATCGCTTCGTCCAATATACTTACAAAAAAGAAGTATTGTTTCCGGTTACCCAACCGACCCTGTTTTTTAACCGCCGACTCAAACGTTTTTTCTGTTATGAAATCCGCATCCGAATTTAATGTCCGAAATTTAGGCAACTGCGGAAAGCGTCTGAATCGTTCAGAACTGTTATTTTTGTTAATGTTTTGTTTCATTTACATTTATTCTAATCAATAAATGCTTTATTCAAAATGCAGTCTTTAGTTTTCAAAGAATATATACTTGTTCAGTAATTTACAGATAAAGACAAAAGCTTTTTCTCTTACAAAATTCGCGTCCGAATTTTATGTCCGAATTTTACGCAACTGCGGAAAGCGTCTGAATCGTTCAGAACTGTTATTTCTGTTAATGTTTTGTTTCATTTACATTTATTCTAGTCAATAAATGCTTTATTCAAAATACATTCTTTAGTTTTCAAAGAATATTTATTTGCACAATAATTTACAGATAAAGACCATCTGGATCAAACATCTTCTTGTTAAGAACTATATCTGAAAGTTAGTACTATGTCGTCATGCATTTCACACTGCTGATACCTGAAAATAATAACATTCAGAATGTCATTCTCGTTGAGTTAAATATTCAATTAAGTGCTGTGGTAAGAAAAAAAAACTACCTACTGACCCACATTTAAATTAGATTACTGTTATATAGATTGAGTTAAAGTCCACTCTTTTGTCCAATAGATAGTCCCATATATAGAAATATATGTTTATAACAGTTAAACACAGTTGTAAAACTTGTTATTTTTTATATAAAAACTCCCCCATTTACAAAAACTTCCCCCGCCTAAGGGCTGCGGACCCCGTCCCCCAAAGTAGTGTGAGGGCGCTGGTTTCCGACTGCGTTTGCCTTTTCAGTCAATTGCTCCCACACCAAACGCACTTTCCTCGCGGCTCCAGGGCCGCCGTTGCTGTGAGATTCTTGCATTTGGTTGATATTGTCGAACATGAACTCTCGAATGACATCGATCTCCATCGGACTCATCATTTTTGAGTTTTTCTATCACAATCAATATCCGTCATTATTATTGTTTTGCCTAGATATCGTTTGGTAATGTTTACGGAAATACAAAATCGGAATTATGGGAAAAATAACGTAGGTTAAAAATTAGTATTTACCATGGTTAGCTTACCATGTGGTTAAAAGCTTTATACAAGTTAAAATTAACCATGGTATCTTCACTACGATTTTAACCTTGGTTACTTATTTACTATGGTAATTTTTAACCAAGGTTTATTCAATTCGCTGTGGATTAACTTAACTACGGTTCATTTTAACCATAGTAAAAGTATTTACTATGGTTAACTCGTTTATACAATTGGCTGCAGATCGTAGATTGTTTTAAAATGCATATTTGTCATTTGCAGATTAATCAAATTTGCATGTTGCAATTGATTTTAAAATGCCGGTCATTTAACAAGTATTTTTATTTGATATTCTACATACTAGCCTCTTTACTTGATATATTCTTTCAGATAAGATTAACGGAATGTTTTCGCATTATTATCAACCTATAAACTTGAGATTTCATATCATAATAAGTTTTATAAGTATCGGGGGCGTTATGCATTTTCTTATAGTATAATTATGACCTTAATGTATATTTTATATTTACTATTATCCTTACTACCAATTATTTTTTGCATGATAAAATAGCATACGTATAGCTACCAAACCTTACCAGGGAAATACATTATCTATGAAGATGTACTCAATTTTATGTGAAACATGCAACTGACACTGATATTTAAATGGACCTTTTCACGTTTTGACAAAATTGAAAAACAATTGTTTCGGATTTGCAAATTTTCGTTGTTGTAATATTTGCGAGAAACCGTAATGCTGAACATTTACCATGCTCTAAAATACCCATTATATGCATCTTAAGGCGATTTAAAAACCTGAAAAGTATAAAGCGTTACATACGAGAAACGATTAAATTATTTGGCGAGTTGTGTTGTTTTCGTTATATTTTGCGACATTACCAGGATTGCTTATATAATGTATACAAAACTGACACGTGTGTGAGCACGGATGGTCGAGTGGTTACAGCGCTGGACTTTTTGCTTGAGCTATTTTGTTTCCATGTTAACATTTATTAATTTCAAACATTTAATGACAAACTTTAATAGACGTCAAAATATGTGAAAAGGTCCCATTAAAATGCCTTTATTTTACTGGAATATACAAAAAAATATTGTATGTACAAGCCTTTCCAAGATTTCAAAATAAATCACAATACCAAATATATGATTGTTTCTTTTTTCATAAAAAAAAAATAAATAAAAAAAATATATAATTGTTGTTTACAATGCTGACAGAGCTTTTCGATAGAATGATATCGCTTTTGTAAAATTACACTTAATCCATTTTTTAATTAAAGTAAGGGTATAATCGAGGAAACGAAAACTTCTATTTAGGCCATCAATCAATAATAATAAGGACGAATAACAATTGTTCAATATTTGGTTCATCCGTGCAATGACATATCATGTTGCCATACACACCAGTTTGTGTTAATGGAATTAACGTTTCGAATCCGTTTTGTCGGATATGGTTTACTTACTTACACAACTTAAAGAAAGTTACGGCCTGTCTTCGTTAAACCGTATTTTAATATCACCATTTAATAACAAGGTCAAACTTAACTTGTAATTTTAATTAATAAATGTAGGCTAATGTAAAAATCTAATAAGTAAATCGCACAGTTTACATTTTGCATTTACCATTGTGTCTTCTTTTGTGTAAACCGTCAATAATGAGGAAATATAAAGGTGTCGCGAGGAACAGATTATGTAATCAATAGAAGCGCGAAATGTTAGGTAATTTACGTACTAACATAACACAGGTTCAACCTGCTGTTTTGATATAATCAAAGTATAGTGAATGCTTGATCTCCGAAGGAGTAAACGGTATAATAGCATTGGAACACAAATGCAACCAAGAATAATGTGTAATCAAAACCCATTTTTAATACACAATCAACACCTTATTTCAGTTTGAGTAAACCTGGGCAGGGTTGTGGAACTGTAGTTGTTTGTTGTTTTTTACTCAGTTCATTAATACAGTAGTCATAATTGTTTAATTTGTAACATGGTTACTATTCCACTTTAAATGACCATCAAAGAACATAAAAGCTGTGCTTTTACTCAATATTTCAATTATCTCAATTGTTTAAAAAAAATTGCTACAGGTATTATAAAACAATTATAATTAGATCTATTTGATTTGTAACATTTGTTAGAGGCTTCCAAAAAACAACAACCATCAAAGAACTTCTAAGCTTAGTTTTTACTCGTGTATCCATATTTTCCCACTTGCATATTATTTGCTCTAATTAGATCGAAATCATCAATTTTTGTAAATCATTAATTCTAAAGACACATAAAATGCACTCACTTTTAATACTTATCTGTTATCTATATTATTTTTTTTCACATAGCCCACTATTACAAATAACTTATTAACTACTTCTAATTTACCTTTTCACATTATGTAGACAGTTCACTCCCACTCCCAAAATAGGAATGAAACGTCTTTGGGGGAAACTGCCACCCGTACATGTTTATGACATTGTTTGTACAACCAAAGCTTATTGTGCTGTTTTGTATCTGTTTTAATTTAAATTTACATATTTTACCTAAATAATGATATTTATATTGCAGTGGAAGTGCATACTTCCAGTCCTTCAAGTACGGTTGACCTACAAAGTAGTGACGAGTCCTTAAATGGTATGTTTTTGACACACTTTATGTGCTATTGACTTTTAATTAACTTCCTTTTCTTTGTACTACGGTTCATAAGTGACTTACTTGTTCTGTCTGAAAATAACTTTTCTAACTTTTTAAAATTATACATGATTGTTATGTTGAAAGCTGTGCAACTACAGAAAATATTTTTAAAATCAATTTTTAGGGATCGCTACAGTGGTTAAGCTGGATAATCACAGAATTCTGTATGAAAAATGTAATTTTGTTATGGAGATTAAGTATGTGCATAATGTTATGTGTATACATTGAGAGGAACTACTGTTAATGTCTTAAGGTAACATGCTGTTAAATATAACTTTCTATTGTCAACAGAGTCTGCTATTGAGTTGATGAACATGGATTTTTTGGACCAAAGGGATGCGGAGATTGGGATCATGAAAGAAGATGACACTTCAGACAAACCCTTGTCAATTTAAAACGCACTTTTTACCAAAACACACATTTAGCGCACTTAAAAGTGCGTTAATTCTGTGTTTTTTGTTAATATCTGCGTTTTCAGTGTTCAAAAGTGCATTTAAGTGCGCATTTTGTGCGTGTTTTCTTTTCAAGTGCGTTATCTAAGTGTAAAAGTTTGTTTTTTGTGTGTTTTCTTCATCTGTAAGTGCGCTTTTGAGTGTAGATGTGAGCAAAATGTGTGTTTTTTATCTAAGAAGTGCGTCTTTTATTTAGGAAGTGCGTCTTTTATCTAAGAAGTGTGTTTTAAGATTTACAGATGTGGGTTTTTTCTCACAAAAGTGCGTTTTTCTTTTTTGATGTGCGTCTTTTTTTAGCATAAGTTAGTCTTTTATTACATAAGTGCGTTTTTATCATATGATCTGTTTTTAACGGATGTATCTAAAAAGACATGTTTCACACAGTTCTTAAAAAGTGCGTCTTTAACAACCGTTTAGCAAATGTTGTACAGATATTGAACAAGAAACAAAATGTTGCAGGCTCTAACAATTTATTTGCATCAAATGAATAAACATAGACATATACCTCAGTAACCTGTTATAATATAAGGTGAAGTTTGAATTCAAAGCGGTTACTGGTTGTGCATATGAACCTGTTTAACGTTAATATACTTTATATTACAATTTCAATGCATATAACATTGCTTTCGTTTTAATCTAAAACATTTCTAAAAATTTCCACCTAAATCAGACTGTGGGTAACTAATTAAAAATATTGAAAGTGTCAAAAATATTATGTGGGCTTGAAAGTATCAATTATATTTCCTAAACATAAACAATAAGTATTTGAACTTTCTTATACTGATATTTATACCATAAACATACATTTAAAAGTCAATTAAAATAATATTTATACTATTATTATTATTTGCTAGCACCATTTAGCATGTTATATTTAAATATTTTATCAATTTTAAAATATTTGGGATCAACAAATGAAATACACTTAATGAAGAATACAGATGAATTTTCCCAATTTCAGGGTTTTTTAGCAAAACATTTACCATTTTGCTGGTTCAGGTACTTATCCCAATAGGGAAAAAAAGATTGCTGTGGATTTTTTTTTTAATTAAAGGTTTATTTGATGTCCACATCGATAATTTGGTACCACCTTCACCAAAAAGAACGTCAAGACTGCTTGACCTGCAGCATGTCAAATTTCTGATGGATTAGTTCCAGTCCGGAATCTCAAACCAGCTAATTACCATCCTAGTGGGTATGGTACCAGAACGATGTAATACAACCATGTTAAAGACAAAAGGTCGGTATAAATCAGCAAGTAAATATTTGTTTGATATTTATATTAGTTATTTGAATTAAATCAAATGATACTAAAGAGTGATAATTCAAGAAATCTCCTGCTTTTTATGCAATTCTCAATTCAAATGTACAACAATACCTGAACTGTAACTGAATATTGGTATGTGTGTTGTAACATTATTTTAATTTGTGAGAAACATGATGAAAAGAACATTGTTTTCCTTTAAAAAAAATTTAGTTCTGAGTTTTAGTGTATAAACAAATAGTATTTTATACAACTAAAATCTTGTTTACTTTAAAGTACCTGTCCTTTTTCAGATCTTAATCCTCATGTTAATAGTTCTGAAAATTTAGATTCCAATTGTTGGACATCATAGTAAATTATCATGTACACAAACAAAAAGCAAGTGTACCTAGTTGTTACTATGTGAGTGGATTAGTTTCATCATTATTTTGTTAGAGATATTGTCAGGGCAAAATTGTTGTTAAATAATATATAAAAACACTCAGAAAAGGTAGTATGACATTCATATCCTATTCATTTGATTACAGGTGCAGTTCAAGTTGAGACGCTAGGTGGAAATCACACCAGGGAAGCACTTCAATGTCTCATCGGAAGAGGACAAAGCAAGCTCTCCACTGTCAAAGTAAATGTATACTCACTGCTATCTACTGCGACTACATTGACGGTTGGGTGGCAACATAATGTTGTACTTCAAGAAAAGCAGACGCCCATCACATTTGTAGACAAAGTAAGATTGATGAGACGGGTGCGGCCTTCCAATCCCCTTACCCCCGCAGACATGAAATCCTGGAAGGGGCTACTATCATCAATTTTCCAAGTGAAGGTAAAAAAGTGGTACATCATTTTTAGTGATTTTGATAATCATGTGTTTTTCACTTTTTATTCTGGTATATACCATTTCCATTATTGTGAAGGTTCACTGTTTCTTGAAAATAGATTAAAACTAAATATTCGAATAACTCAGCCAGTACATTATTATTTAACTTACTGGATACATTTTGATTTAGGTTTTCTATTTATACATTCTGACTAAGCTTTGGATACTTTTTTGGGTCAGTTAGACCACTGTGAAGGTCTTTGTTACTAAAATGAGGAAAATAATGTCCACTCACTCACTTTAATTCTAAAGGATTCTAATTCTAAAGCTTGTTTTGCCTTGAACTCGATGTGTCTGTAGCGTGTATGCAGACCTTAATTTGTATTGCATAGTTATGTAAATACTTAAATTTATTGATAGATTAGTTTTGGATTTAATTTTCATAAAACTACTATAACTATTTATTTCTATTTAATATATTCTCTTTATTGTCATTATAGCAAACTTCTAACAGGAAAATCAACATCAAACTATCAAAGCAAAAACAAAATAACTGCACACTATATCTTGTGTAGTATTATTGTTGCACAGTATTTTTATTAAATGGTGGTTTAAAGCATGTTAGTTATTCACAAGTATTTTCTCCAAAAATGTAATGTTCGTGAGTTGGAAATGTTTTAGGACATGAGACGGTTCCAGCAAGGATATGGGATTCACCTGAAAATGGCTCAGCTGGAGCACAACATCTGGGCCATGGTTGAGGATGTGTCAGAATCTACCGTTAAAATCACCGAAAAGATTTTCCGGCCGTTAGTCAAATTGTCTGACGTTGAAGTAAAAACATTTCTGGAAATCCCGAAAAGGCTAGGTCTGGCAGAATACAACAAAAGAGTGTAAGGATACGTTCTTCTTAAACTACAATGTCTTCAATAATTTAGAAACAATCATGAACCATCTAATTTATAATAATCAACACAGGTACAAAGTCATGGAGATTATTTCATAGGTTTATATAATCTCTATTTTCGGTTTGTCTATTTTATAAAAAGGATCTACTGGTTCTATATATCACGACACATGGCCAAATAAAATCAACTGATTTAATTGTATGTAAAAAATTGATACAAGCATCCGTTGATACCATATTCGCAAATTAAAACATAAATTAAAGCGGCGTTCTCATGAAGCTGCACATTTTGAGTGGTGGAAATTCAAGGTCAAGGTCATCCTTCAAGGTCAAGATCATCCTTCAAGGTCAAAGGTAAAAAAAAATCAAAGCGGCGTTATCATGAAGCTGCACATTTTTAGTGGTGGAAGGTCAAGGTCATCCTTCAAAGTCAAGGTCATCCTTCAAGGTCAAATGTAAAAAAAAAATCAAAGTGGCGTTCTCATGAAGCTGCACATTTTGAGTGGTGGAAGTTCAAGGTCAAGGTCATCTTTCAAGATCAAAGGTAAAAAAAGCGGCGCAAAAGGGGGCATTGTGTTTCTGACGAACGCATCTCTTGTTTGGTGATAAAGCAGTGCACATTGATACCATCAATGTATTTTGTGATTCAACTGAGTTGGAAATTTAACAGATGCAACTAATAACATTTAGGTTTTATGTTATCACTAGTTAATTCAATGGTGTTGACGAATATAAATGATTTAATAATGTTTTGTATAATGGGCTGAATATGTCAATTAATGTTATATAAAAAAGCTGGAATAGATATTAATATTAAAAGTCTCACTGGTTTAATATATTAGAAGAATGAGTTTCAATTCAGGGTTGTTGAGGGGAATGGGCATGGCCTTTATTTTTGAAAAAAGAGTTTGCAAACCACAATAAAAGATATTAGCCTATATTAAGCAACAAATATAAGTAAATTTTCATAGATAGGCAGAGTCTTATGTATTCAGAAGATGACGAGATGAGACATAAAAAGTTTAAATAAATTGAAACATTTATATCATATGTCGTTTTTTTCAGGAGAAGTACAACCAAATGGCCAAAGATTTGAGGGCATCACAAGACAGGTGTTCTGCGCTGGAGAATGAAAATTCTGAATTGGAAAGTCAACTTGCCAAACGTAAGTGACAAATGTATTTGGTTAAAGAATCAATATTTCTTTAAGCTCTCACTGGTGGGAAAATGAAAATTTGGTTTGTCGTTTTATCCCCTGTATCTATGTTAATAAACTTTATAACGCTTTTATATAATAATACAATATAACTTTTAGAGTTATTAAACTTTATAATCATTTTTTTTTCAATTATTATTAGTTTTTTTCCATCTTAGCTTTTGAGGGAACTTTGTTAAATTTTACAAAGTTATATCACATGATGTACTATTTGTTATGTGTCCTTGCTGAGTATTGGATCCGCTATCCCTTTTCCTGCTGAGCTAGCCAGCTTTAATAAAGGGTCCACAGTGAAATGCATTGTGGCTAGAGTGATGAAACTTTATCAAAAAAGGAACCTCTGCATTGTTGCATTTTAAAGTTCAGCCCCTGTTTTAAAGATTAAATATTAATTATGTGTATTATGATGTTAATCACAATGGGAATTAGTGATGTGTTCTTGATATTAAAGGAGATTTGAGACAAAAGTGGATTTGGTGGAAACTGTTTTTTACAAACACATGTCCTGTTTATCATTATAAACTATGATTTATTCATAAGCATATTAACTTTAAAAATGTTGCTCATATTTACTCTTGTGCACGTGTTAGTATGTATCCTGCATTAATTTACACATGTAAACACATAAATACAATAAAGAAAAGTAGTTCTTGCCACGTTTGCTTCACAGAGTCTACACAGGACCACAGGAAAACTGGTAAGACCACCGATATGGAACCAATAGAAGCCTTCTGGCGATTCGATCATGGCAGAGAAGAGTGGCTTCCCACAAAGCTAATTAAAAGATATGCGAATGGTATATTTTTTTTAAATAAACTATATTTGTTGTGCCCCCCTTCGAAGAAGAGGGGGTATATTGCTTTGCAAATGTCGGTCGGTCCGTCTGTCGGTCCGTCCACCAGGTGGTTTCCAGATGATAACTCAAGAATGCTTAGGCCTAGGATCATGAAACGTCATAGGTAGATAGATCATGACTCGCAGATGACCCCTATTGACTTTGAGGTCACTAGGTCAAAGGTCAAGGTCACGGTGACCCGAATTAGTAAAATGGTTTCCGGATGATAAGTCAAGAACGCATACGCCAAGGATCATGAAACTTCGTAGGTAGATAGATCATGACTCGTAGATGACCACTATTGATTTTGAGGTCAGTAGGTCAAAGGTCAAGGTCACGGTGACCCGAAATAGTAAAATGGTTTCCGGATGATAACTCAAGAACACATATACCTAGGATCATGAAACTTCATGGGTAGATTGATCATGACTCGCAGATGACCCCTATTGATTTTGAGGTCACTAGGTCAAAGGTCAAGGTCACGGTGGCCCGAAATATTTAAATGGTTTCCGGATGAAAACTCAAGAACGCTTATGCCTAGGATAATGAAACTTCATAGGTACATTGATCATGATTCGCAGATGACCCATATTGATTTTCCGGTCACTAGGTCAAAGGTCAAGGTCACAGTGACCCGAAACAGTAAAATTGTTTCCGGATGATAACTCCAGAACGCTTTTGCCTAGGATCATGACACTTCATAGGTAGATTGATCATGACTCGCAGATGACCCCTATTGATTTTGAGGTCACTAGGTCAAAGGTCAAGGTCACGGTGACCCGAAATAGTTAAATGGTTTCCGGATGAAAACGGAAGAACGCGTATGCCTAGGATCATGAAACTTCATAGGTACATTGATCATGAATCGCAGATGACCCATATTGATGTTCCGGTCACTAGGTCAAAGGTCAAGGTTACGGCGACCCGAAACAGTAAAATTGTTTCCGGATGATAACTCAAGAACGCTTTTGCCTAGGATCATGACACTTCATAGGTACACTGATCATGACTCGCAGATGGCCCCTATTGATATTCAGGTCACTAGGTCAAGGGTCAAGGTGAAAGTGACAAAAAACGTATTCACACAATGGCTGCCACAACAACGGACAGCCCATATAGGGGGCATGCATGTTTTACAAACAGCCCTTGTTAAATTTAAATTTTAACAAACAAACACAAATCAACGTATTATCACAGCTTTTTTGCCCCCATGAAAGCTAATAACGGCAGTCTGTCCACATGTTTTCAACTGAAATGTAAAGGTTAAGTTAAAATATGTTATTGAATATTGTGACCCATCCCCAGTCCATTTGTGTCCATCTTTTTCCATCTTTTTGTTTGTATATAGACATGAACTTGTCCCAAGGTGGTATTTTACTCTTTCACGTACACTATTGAAAACTTGCATAAATTGTCACTGAAAATATAAAGTTGTGAATGTGTAACTTGTCTGCTGAAGTTTACCATTACAACAGTTATGCCCCCTTTTCAACAGTTGAAAATGTGTATTATTTTTACATGTTAACCATTCATATATACAATTTAAATATATTTTAAACTCTCTTTGTCATGTATTAAACAGTTATTTTAATATGTTTGTAGGTTACTGTTCAGTGCAGTTCAGCGATGGGTTTAGACGCATCGAGTCATCGTGAGTGAGGAGAGTTGGGGATCTCTAACGACGGACAGCAGTTAAATTCAAATGGACCAGAGACGTGGCTCTTGTAAAAATAGTGTTGCTTTTTCAACGTGTATACTTCTTTTGTCATATTTTCTTTTGAATGTTTTTATTATTATTTAAAGTAGAAGTCCACCAAAATAACCTGCAGATGAATTGTAAAATTCGTACCAAACTGATGATTTTTAGGAAGATACTTGCCTGTGACTTATATTAAAGGATGTTATACGCTTTAAAGGGTGACAATTCTTCGTAAAATAGAGTTGGTTTAATCCATTTGTTGAATTGGCGTTCTTCCCCCAATCATATTATTCAAAGCCCTTACTGAACGCTACACTCTGTACAAGTGAGTTTTTCCATTTCGATTTTCATGTGTGTTCGTGAATTTAAATAAGTAATATTGATTTTAAAAGATAAAAATAAATGGCACTTTACTACTTTTACTAAAAAGCTGTTGTATTGCATTCATTGCGTATATATTTTTAATCTTTGTAATTTGTTAATGTACATATCACAGTGTGATTCTAAATATTTTGTTTTCGATTTAGATTTGCAAGTTGTGATCATATGTTTGTGTTGTAGTGAATTCAACATAAAATATCGTCCTAATTGGTAATGAAATGATTTTATTAATCACGGTTAAATCATTATATTAATCCTGTCGCATATTTGTTTGAAATATTTTACATTTAGTACAAATTTATTTGTAAACATTATTAATTGAAAATGTGTTATTGGGTTATAACCTCATTCGTATTTATTTAAGTTCTGTTATCATATTTATTTTGTATATATTTCCTTACTGTGACTGTTTATCTTTTCATTTTTGCAGATCAATATTTAATTTTGCTATAAAAGAAATATTTGTTTTGAAATGTTGATACTTTGAACATCCTGTGACCTACTGATATTGTTTCATGTTGATATTAACATTTATATCAATCATCAAATTGTGATTTTACTGAAATGGGAACAACTTTGTGTGATTTAAACAAACTTGGCCAACCAGTCTTTTAGATGAAAATATGTATATATTGTTGTTCATAAGTTATAATTTTTTATATAATTTTGAAATAACTGTTTTGTTAACTTTAATGGAAAACTGGCATGTGGTCAGTGTATAAAGTTGACAGTTCCTGAAATGTTGGATGCAGTGTATATTTTACTCTTTTTTAATTTAGAATACATGCTTTAACTAATGTGATTGCTGTACTTTTTGTTCTTTGACTCATTACTACTTTGAAGTTATATTATGCTAATAAATGTTGGAAGTTTGTTATGCTGGAGTAATATTTTAATAATGGGTCTGTTAATTAGAAATGATAGGAAATGCAAGCAATTCACTTGTTAGTTATAATGCTTGGAATTCTGTTACACTGGCATACCAGTTTGAGTTGTGAATGATTTTTACTTCGTGACATTAGCAGTGATAGATACAGAAATTGGAATTCAAGAGATTTGCATTGGATTTTGTTATGCCAATGAAACATTTTGAGTTAAAGGGTGAAAATTAAAAATGATGTGAAATCTGAAAATGCTTCACTGGCATAACATTTTAAGTTTGGGTCTGTAAAACAGAAATGTAGAAATTATAGGAAATATGCAATGTGAGTGATTCGACATAACTTTTTTGCGTTTGGGTCTGTTAATACAAAACAATGCGAAATGTTTGGAATTGTGTCACCCTGGCATAACATTTTGAGTTGGGTCTGTTGATACAAAACAATACGAAATGTTTGGATTTTTGTTACCCTGGGAAAACATTTTGAGTTTGTGTCTTTATATAAGAAATGATGGGCACCTTTTTTGCAAGTGATTTACTTTTAGATAAAATGTTTGGCATTTTGTTAAGCTGGCATAACATTAAGCAATTGGCTGCTATAAATAAGAAAAGATAGGATGTGTATTTGCCATTCACTTTCTGTTGACATGTTATGCATTTTGTTATGCTGGCATACTACTTAAAGTTTTGGTTCATAAATACGAAATTATTCAAAATGTGAGTGATTCACTTTGGAATTAAAGTGTTTGGAATTTTGTTACGCTGGCATAACATTTTAAATTTTGGTCTGTAAATAGGAAATCTTTCGAATTGCAAGTATTTCACTTGTAGTTTTAATGATCGGAATTTTGTTACCCTGGCATAACATTTTAAGTTTTTGTCTGTAAATAAGAACTCATTTGTTATGCAAGCAATTCACTTTGTGGTTGAAATGTATGGAGCAGCGTTTTAAAATTGTCTGCTTGCTACATAGCATGATTCATGTTATTGAACACTTTTTACTATAACTTAGGCATATGTTATATCAAAACTGCTAACTTTCTTCTTTCTGTTTGTATACTCAAATATGCCCATAAAATTAACTTTTTGTAAGCTAGTTTAGCGATAAGAATTTATTCCGATATTAGCTCTACATTCATGTTATCAATCTAAAAAAACAATACTCAGATAAGAAAATCATACTCATAAACTGTCTGTATATGTTAATGTCTGTGTATGTTTTTGTACATAAGTATGAACATACATTAAGCAATAATACATGCGAATACAATTTATACTGACACTTTCTAAAACTCATGTTAATATTTTTTACCACTCCTGTAAGGTCTCCTTACCCATGCCACCACTATTTGTCTGTTTTTGTTTGTCAAATATTCAGAAGTATTGTAATGTGTTCGAAAACAAACAAATACCTACATATTTTATATTTATGGTAGTGGAAGTTTCTATATACATACGACATGTAATGCATGTGACATTTTAATTTGATATAGTGTAGCTGCTAAATTAAGACTAATCATCTTATTTGAATAGCACATGCATATGTCTCTGTAATTCAGAATAACTATTCTGAAATAGAAATTTTATGCGTCTCTGTTCATGCTAAAAAGTATAAACCAAATTGTTTTTGTGAATGTAAACTAGTTTACTCTGTCATTCAGAGTTACCGCCTACTAAACAACTTATACACTAAGATACCTTCAATGCCAAGGATTCCATTCGAATTGCTTATGTGAAAATATATTAAGTTTTGAAGGTATTAAACGCGGTGAACCTAATATCATTTGTGTGTTTTCATTTAACACTTTTCAGTTAGACTTTCTGTCTTTATATTGCACACCTCTTGCTTCATTTTCGCTTTTATATGAAGCTTATTTAAGTGTTAAGTGAATCTTTTAGATGTACAACTACACTGTCTGACAAAATATCATTGCTTCTATTGTATTCTTGAATGCTTAAATGAAGATTGCTTACACAACTATAAGAAATAGTAACATGCTTGACATTTTTTTTCTTTTCTCTTGTATTTTTTACATATTCATAATGATAATACAAAATCAAAACTAATACAATAGAATTCATGCAAAACCTTAGCAATTGTTTTGCCTTCTCTTGTTTTGTTTATATAATTATATATAGTGTACTCTTTGTATAATCATAATGACAATACTAAATCAAAACTATTAAATGTGTTCACATGTATATATGATTTAAATTAACAATGTTTTTGCTTTCCCTTGTTTGTTTATGTAATTATATGTATTATACAAAACAAAACTAACTTTTGTGTTTATATAAATATGCCTATGCAGCTACATAATTGATATGCATATCTATTCCATAAATAGTATGTGTACCTTTGGTCCACAATATCAACTCAAAGAGAACCTGTCATTTCATTTGTAGGGCTTTGAACCCCTACAAATGAAACTCGTTTACCTCTTTGTTATAGTGAAATGCTTATCATATTTATTTTATTTTTCTGTTTATATGATGACATGTATGCAACATAGGTACAACTGTTTATCTGCTTCTGAATAACCACTGTTTCCCATATGAACTCTTAATGGTATACACTTAATTTTTAAAATAAAATTAGTTTCATTTATAACAGTTTATTTGTAAACACCTATATTTCAATAATGCTTCAATTTAAAACAATATTGAATCAATAAAACATAACTTTTCATAACACAAATTTCTTAAGTTAACTTGATACTGATTTGCATATGTTTGTAATCTGTTTAATGTTTACCCATATTGTAAATAATTTGGTCAATGTTCTTTTATGTTGTATACATATGTATTTATTTATGTATGTCTCCTTTTTGTTTTTCATGTTGTTGTTCCTTTTTTCTAGATACTTTTCCAATAGTATCACTGTGCTTTATTATTATAACATGTACGTTTTAAAGGCATGGTATATAGATGTTCGCATAATTAATAATTGTTGTTCATTTTGTTTAGATACCCTTACAGTAATATTACTGTGTTTATTTGTTAATACAGTTTAAAGGCAGGGGATGTAAATTTTTGTTTCATAAAACTTACTTTACCACATGACTAGCAATCTGAATATTGTTTCTTTAAACTGTAGAGGATTAAATGGCAAATTTAAGAGGCTTAAGGTTTTTAATTACTTAAAAGAGTTAAATGCATATATATATATTGTCTGCAGGATACACATTTTACCCCTGATATGTACAAATCCATTTATTCGGAATGGGGATCTGAATGCTTTTTAAGCAATGGTTCTGCTAATTCTAGGGGAACAGCTATTTTCATATCAAATAGCACAGATTATAAAATACATAACTCTGTTGCTGATTCCAATGGTAATTTTAGTGCAATTGATATTTCTGTTAGTGAATACAACTTTACGTTGCTGTCTTTATATGGTCCAAACATTGACTCCCCCTCCTTTTTTACTGATATCTTTGAAACTATTGAAAGACTTGAAAATGATTCTTTTATCATATGTGGCGATTTTAACCTTGTAATTGATCCTGTTGTAGATTATTATAATTACAAAAATATTAATAACCCTAAGGCTCGCAATAAAGTATTAGAATTAATCAATTGCTACAAGCTTGTAGATCCCTTTCGACATCTTAATCAGTCAAAAAAAGATTTACATGGCGTAGAACAAATCCAATTCAACAGGCTAGGCTGGATCTATTTTTAACCACATCTGATTTTTTGCAACACTTAAAATCCACTAAAATCGAACCAAGTCTTCAATCGGATCATTCAACAATTACTTTAAACATAACTTTAAGCAATTTTTCTCATAAACCAGGTCTTTGGAAACATAATAATTCTCTACTGTCAGACATAATGTATGTGCAGGAAATAAACAAAAAAATGATGAAATTAAACTTCAATATGCACTACCAATTTATAATCACCAACATATTAATGAAATTCCTGACAGTGAATTACAGTTCACTATAAGTGATCAACTATTTTTAGAAACTCTGCTTATGGAAATATCTATTTCATATGGGTCTTAGATAAATAAGGAAACACAAATTATAATCAAAGCGCCGTAGGCGCTGAAGGCCTGGGGCTAGATTTAGGGTGCTTGGTAAGAAGTGTAGTGACTAAACTGTAGTAAATGTAAACGGATCCACGCTATTTTGCTGCCAGATACAGTGTACATGTATGCTGATGTTATGAAGTTGAAGGTTTTATATGATACTCGTGCTTAATATGTTTATCTAGTTTTAAACACTTCGACCTTTAAGGTAAGGTCATTCAATGGTCAAGTTCATCATAAAATAGGTCAGTGGGAAGGTCTTGTCCAAAGTAGAGTTTAGGACAAAAATAAAGTATATCCAATCATGAACCACAACGTTAGAGCATGGTCCAGCCTTGTCAGGATGGACTAAACAGGCGAAATTGAGCAAGTATTGTAAGTTTGAAGAGGATATCTTTGATAGTCTTTGCGGAAATTGACATTTACAGACAACTAAACAAACGCGGACGCCGTCTACCTGGCTATGACAATAGCGGTGGTTTTGTTCTATAAGTCGAGCTAAAAAGGGAGATATTAATTAAGTTATGTGTGACTGGTAGACTATTTTCAGTCAATATAATGACAATAATGGCATTTTGAAAGGTAAGTGCTAATGATAATGAAATGTTTGAAAATGGTTTTGAGATCAATCTGAAGGCAGGGCAAAGTTACCAATACCATCGTAATAAATGAACAAGTACTTAGTGCTGAGATCAATTTAATGAATACAATGTTTCAACAACCTGTAGAACATGGAAGGTAATTGTTTTTAACATCAAAGCTTAATATAACTTGACATAATGAACTAACTAATAATCTAGCTCTACAAAATGATTTTAAAATGTTTGGAACAAGAATGGTATCATGCAATTTTCGTTCTTTTGTGTGAGTATTAACATATGTACTGTAAATGTACAAGGGCTAAATAACAAAGATAAATTCACTAAAAGTTTCAAATGGTTAGACAAAAAGGTATTATAAGTCTTTTTTATACAGGAAAGTCACCTAAAACATACCTTAGCAAAAACATTAAAAAGTGGTTGGGACGGAGATATTTATCTTAGCGGACAACATACAAATAAACAAGGCATCGCTTGTCTGAGTAAAAGTCATACAGGAATAACAGTGGATTACTTGAACGTAATAATGATTGGCAGACAAGCAAGTATAGATATAAAAATACACGAAACACAATTAACATTAATGAACGTTTACGGTCCGAACATAGATAGTCGGAGAGGATTTCAATATTGTTCTTAACCCATTATTAGAGATAAAAGAAATGGAAATCTTTAAAGTACCTTCGGCTATTTCAGGTTGTATTTCATGCAGTTAAAGTTCAACTATCGAGTGATCAGTCATAAATCCTGGTTTTATGTTGCATGTTTCGATAATGTTGCAATAGACTCGCATATTTAAAAAAATCTTATCTCCAAAATATTGCTGGTTTTGTGTTTGAGTGCCAGGTGTATTTTTTTTCATTATGATTAACTGTATGCCATATGTTTATGTAATTGTAGTTTTCAATTATGTTATTCAAAATGTTCTTTTTTTTTAAAGTAAATAATAGCTTTTGAAAAGATACACAATATCAAACACAAATATAACAGGTAATAACCAATACAGTTTAAGATAACAAAGATGCAAATCCACACACCTTATGGGAAATAATTAAAGGCAAGATACTTAACACAACAATAAGATGCAAGTCATTTAAAACAAGAGGGCTGTTAGGCCCTAAGGCGCTCACCTGAGAGCAAAAGGTACTAGACTATTCTGGACAAATGCAAGCTGATTCATAAAGATTAGACCAAAAAAGGGACTTTCAACAAGTTTTTTTTATATTTGACCTAGTGACCTAGTTTTTAAGCTCTTCGCTAAGATTTCATTGGGACTAAATAATGTTTTGACCAAGTTTCATGTAGATTGGCCAATAAATGAGGCTAATATAGCGTCAACAAGTTTTCAATAAAGCCATATAAGGACAACTGCCCCCCCCTTCCGGGCGGCGATATTTTTCAACGTATTTTAACCATTTTCAAACTCAGCTGAGCTATTGTTAGAATAAATGTTCTCATCAAGTTTCATGAAGATTGGATAATTATTGCGACTTCTAGTGTTAACATTACTAAATAGCCATATTAGGAAAAATGCCACGCCCCCTTGCGGCCATGTTTTAAACGGACCTAAACCATTTTCTATCTGAGCCCAGATATCATAAGTACAAATATTCTGACCAAGTTTCATAAGCATTGGACCACAAATGTGACTTTTAGCGTAATAACAAGGTTTTACTATAGCCATGTAAGGAAAACTGGCCTGCCACCTGGCAGCCATGTTTTTCAACAGACCAGAACCATTTTCAAACTCATCTGAGTTATGGGTTGTAGAAATGTTCTGACTAAGTTTCATGAAGATTGGACAATAAATGTGACTTCTAGAGTGTTAAAAAGGTTTTACTATACACTAAAGCTATATAAGGAAAACTGCCACGACCACTGGCGGTTATGTTTTTCATTCAACTGGAACCATTTTCGAACGCGTTGAAGATTTTCTTGAGAAACATGTTTTGACGGACTAAAAATGTGACTTCTAGAGTGTTAACAAGGTTTTACTATAGCCATTTAAGGAAAAACTGGCACGCCACCTGGCAGCCATGTTTTTCAACCAATTGGAACCATAATTGATTTCGTCCAAGATATCATTAGAACAAATGTTCTGACTAAGTTTCATGAAGATTGGACCATAAATTTGACTTTTACAGTGTGAACAAGTTTTACTATAGCCATAATAGGAAAACTGCCCTGCCCCCTGGCGGCCATGTTTTTCTTCCAACCGGAACCATTTTTGAGCTTGTGAAAGATTTCATTGGGACACATGTTCTGACCAAGTTTCATGATGATTAAAATGTAACTTCTAGAGTCTTAACAATGTTTTATAATAGCCATATTAGGAAAACTGTCACGTCCCCTGGCACGCAGGTTTTTCAACGACAAGAAGCATTTTCAAACTCCTCCAAGATATTAATGGGACACATGTTTTGACCAAGTTTCATGAAGATTGGACAATCAATGTGATCTCTAAAGTGTTAACAAGGTTAATGTTGACGCTGCATGACAGACGACGCACAAAAGGCGATCACAAAAGCTCACCATGAGAAAGTTGTGCTCAGGTAAGCTTATAAAAAAAGTAACACACAAACTTGAAAATGAAGCCATAAAAGTCATTGAAGATCTTGAAAAACAGAAGAAACACAAATTATACCACCTCCATTGTAGAAGGAAATTCTTACAAAAATGAAATGTGCAGCTCCTTGAGATACACATGCATGCCAAATATAAAGTTGCTATCTTCAATATTGCAAGAGTATCCATAAAATAAGCGATTTGGGCCACATATATTTGACCTCTGACCTTGAAGGATGACCTTGACCTGTCACCACTCAAAATGTGCAGCTTCATGAGGTACACATGCATGCCAAATATCAAGTTGCTATCTTTAATATTGCAAAATTATTTATAAAATACGCGATTTGGGCCACATATATTTGACCTCTGACATTGAAGGATGACCTTGACTTGTCATCACTCAAAATGTGCAGCTCCATGAGATACACATGCATGCCAAATATCAAGTTGCTATCTGCAATATTGCAAAAGTATTCATAAAATGAGCGATTTTGGCCACATATATTTGACCTCTGACCTTGAAGGATGACCTTGACCTTTCACCACTCAAAATGTGCAGCTTCATGAGATACACATGCATTCCAAATATGAAGTTGCTATCTTTAATATAGCAAAAGTTATTGCAAAATGTTAAAGTTCGCGTAAACAAACCAACTGACCAACAGACAGGGCAAGAACAATATGTCCCCAACTACTATAGTGGGGGACATAAAAATTATAATAGTAGGTATTTATCACACACACCTCAATGGCATAATACTTTTAGCACGGGCACAGCATGTTAAACACAATGAAAACAATACAAAATACTGTACAACATTTTAAAACGTAGAAACAAACACAAAACTATACACTGACTAGTAGTTAATGGCAAAGACATAACAAATCAAAGTCAAATAATAGAAGAAGCCTATTTTTCGAAACACTATAAACGAAAGAATGTTGAAAATTTACTTTACACTAAAGCTATATAAGGAAAACTGCCACGACCACTGGCGGCCATGTTTTTCATTCAACTGGAACCATTTTCAAACTCGTTTAAGATTTTACTGGGAAACATGTTGTGAGGGACTAAAAATGTGACTTCTAGAGTGTTAAGAAGGTTTTACTGTAGCCATTTAAGGAAAAACTGCCTCGCCACCTGGCAGCCATGTTTTTCAACCAATTGGAACCATATTCGAACTCGTTTAAGATATCATTAGAACAAATGTTCTGACTAAGTTTCATGAAGATTGGACAATAAATTTGACTTCTACAGTGTGAACAAGTTTTACTATAGCCATAATAGGAAAACTGCCCCGCCCCCTGGCGGCCATGTTTTTCTTCCAACCGGAATCATTTTTGAACTTGTCAAATATTTTATTAGAACACATGTTCCGACCAAGTTTCATGATGATTGGACAAAAAATATAACTTCTAGAGTCTTAAACAAGGTTTTATAATAGCCATATTAGGAAAACTGCCACACCCCCTGGCACGCAGGTTTTTCAACGACAAGAAGCATTTTCAAACTCGTCCAAGATAGTAATGTGACACATGTTCTGACCAAGTTTCATGAAGATTGGACAATAAATGTGACCTCTTAAGTGTTAACAAGGTAAATGTTGACGCTGCACCACAGACGACACACAAAAAGCACGTTGTGCTCAGGTAAGCTAAAAAAAAAGAAACACACAAACTTGAAAATGAAGCCATAAAAGTCATTGAAGCACTTGAAAAACAGATGCATAAAAGAAACACAAATTATACCACCTCCATTGAAGAAGGAATTTTTCACACACACAAAAAATAGAAGGAATTTATCACACACACCTCAATGGCATATTACTTTGAGCACGGGCACAGCATGTTGAACACAATGAAAACAATACAAAATACTGTGCAAACATTTTAAAACGTAGTAGCAAACACAACACTATACACAGACTAGAAGTTAATGGCAAAGACATAACAAGTAAAAGTCATATAATAGAAGAAGCCTATTTTGCGAAACACTATAAACGAAAGAATGTCGAAAATAACAACCTCTTTAAAATAACACATCATGCTTTAAAGGAAGTGGAATAACACGTATGTGAAGGATTACAAACTGAATATGAATATCGACAAGCTCGTTAAGAAATGCCAAATAACAAAAGTCCGGAATCTGATGGCATCACTATTGAGTGTTATAAAATATTTTGGAACAATATTTTAACACATTTAACATTTTCACTAAATTATTCATATAACAACGGAGGAGTAACCACTCAAAAAGCAAAGTGCTAATGATAATGAAATGTTTATAAATAATACCGAGATCAATCTAAATGAAGGCAGGGCAGAGTTACCAACACATCGAAAACTAGGCAAAAGCGTTCTTGAGTTATCATCCGAAAATCATTTTACTATTTCGGGTCACCGTGACCTTGACCTTTGACCTTGTGACCTCAAAATCAATAGGGATCATCTGCGAGTCATGATCAATCTACCTGTGAAGTTTCATGATCCTAGGCATATGCGTTCTTGAGTTATCATCTGAAAACCATTTTACTATTTCGGGTCACCGTGACCTTGACCTTTGACCTAGTGACCTCAAAATCAATAGGGGTCATCTGCGAGTCATGATCAATCTACCCATGAAGTTTCATGATCCTAGGCGTATGCATTCTTGAGTTATCATCCGGAAACCATTTTACTATTTCGGGTCACCGAGACCTTGACCTTTGACCTAAAAATCAATAGGGGTCATCTGCGAGTCATGATCAATCTACCCATGAAGTTTCATGATCCTAGGCGTATGCGTTCTTGAGTTATCATTCAAAAACCATTTTACTATTTCGGGTCACCGTGACCTTGACCTAGTGACCTCAAAATCAATAGGGGTCATCTGCGAGTCATGATCAATGAACCTATGAAGTTTCATGACCCTAGGCCCAAGCGTTCTTGAGTTATCATCTGACAACCACCTGGTGGATGGACCGACAGACCAACAGACCGACATACCGACCGACATGAGTAAAGCAATATACCCCCTCTTATTCGAAGGGGGGCATAAAAATGAACAAGTATTTAGTGCTGAGATGAATTTAATGAACACAATGCATTAACAACTTGTAGAACATGGAAGTTGATGGTTTTAAACATCAAAGCTTAATATAACTTTGCATAATGAAGTATTAACTAATAATCTAGTTCTACAAAATGATTTTTAAATGTTTGGAACAAGAATAGTATCATGTAATTCTCTGTCTTTTGAATGAATATTAACATATGTATTGTAAATGTCAAAGGGCTAAATAACAAAGGCAAACGCACTTAAATTTTCAAATGGTTAAGACGAAAAATAGTCTTTTACAGGAAAATCACCTTTACATATTAGCAGTTGAAAATAACACCCTTTTAATAAATAGACATCATGCTTTAATTGAAGGGAACACAAAATAATTTGATGTGTCTGCACTTCCAGCTTGTTAAGTGAACAATCAATCGTGTCACATGTTATCTCACATGATGACTCGAATAAAAAGCCTCAGAAATGAAGAGGAGCAAAATACAAGTGTACAATTTGAGTATTGAGCCTTATTCTTTAATCAACCATAATCTAATCTAGAAGTAAAAGTGCACTTTTGCTTTTCATAGATAAACTTTCAAAAGGACTTTTCGGCACTACAACAATGGATCATGTCAATTTTCTTGCTGATCACATGAATAAACTAACCATTTATAAGAATGGACAACTGTATGTCAGGTATTAAATATAACATGCTACCAAACAAATTTATTGACTGCGGATTGCAATCAACATCCTCAAATATGCACCAAGTCATTGATTATGTTACAAGTATTCTTATGGATCATATAAGAGAAACCAGTAGCATACATGATGAATTAGAAGAATTTAAGTTAGGAGTTCCAGATTTAATCAATGGAAAGTCGTGTACTCAATGAATGATTTTCTGTTTACAAGATCAAGCTTGTTTTTAATTTTATAACTTCTAATTTTATAACTGAAAGATCCTTTGCATTTATACAAGGTCGAGTCTTTTCCTGTACCTATGAATGCTACATCACATGATCTGTAGATGAAACTCAAATATTAAATTTCCCTGCTTTCTTATTGATAACTAATGAGTGGCTAGACCCAATTAAACTGAATGTGTAGGGTCCAGCCTCAAGTATTGTAAAAATAATTTTGCCTAATCACTTCTTCATGTTGTATATTGGCAATCTTTGCAAATGTCAAAATCAAGAAATTATACCTACAGCAAACACAACTATATTTAAAACCCTATGAATACATGTATACATATCCAGGTGACATCAAATTAACAAAATCAAATTATTTTTTTGCCCATTAAAAGTTTTTAAGACTTGTTACTTGAAAAAGAACATGGGCTGTTTATAAAAAATGCAAGCCCCCCATATGGGCTGTCAGTTGTAATGGCAGCTATTGTGTGAATACGTTTTTTGTCACTGAGGTGGTGGTGGAGGTGGTGATGGTTTCATGATACCAGGCGTAAGCCTTCTTGAGTTATCATCTGGAAACCATTTTCCTATTTCCAGTAAACCACTTTACTGTCTCGTTTCACTGTTACCTTTGATTTAGTGACCTGAAAATCAATAAGAGTCATCTGCCAGTTATGATCAATGCCCCTATGAAGTTTCATGATCCCAGGCATAAGGCAAAGCTTTCTTGAGTTATCATTTGGAAACCATTTTGCTATTTCCATTCAACCATTTTACTGTTTCAGGTCACTGTGACATTGACCTTTGACCTATTGACCTGAAAATCAGTTGGGGTCATCTGCTGGTCATGACCAATGTCCCTATCAAGTTTCATGATCCTAGGCGTAAGCATTCTGGAGTTATCATTTAAGAACCATTTTCCTATTTCCAGTCACTATGACCTTCACCCGTGACCATTGACCTCAAAATCAATAGTTGGTCATCTGCCAGTCATGATCAATGTACGTATGAAGTTTCATGATCCTAGGCCTAAGCGTTCTTGAGTTATCATCAGACAATCATGTGGTGGACGGACGGACAGACAAACACACCAACATGTGCAAAGCAATATCCCCCTTCTTTGAAGGGGGGCATAACTAGGAGAAGTAGGAGCTTGTTGTAAAATGTATGAAAAAGTAGGAGATTTATAAAAAAAAACACTAGGGAAAACATGGTAAACTAGGAATGCTGAATAATGTCATGTATATGTATAACAGTTTACTGAAGTTTCACTGAAAGTACTTCCGATCCTTTTAATTGCAGCCTTAAGTTTGTTTTTCGCTCTGCAAAGAAAGATTCTGGATCCAATACTTCTTCAAGTTCTTGTGGAAGGGCAGCCATTAATAATTGTGAAGGAATTGCCCTCACAGAGTCATCACTGAGGAGAAGTTCTGTAACGTCATCTTGTGCACAGGCACTAATTACTGTAAGTGTCACATGTACAGTTGGTGGTTCGACTTTCTGGAAAAATAAGGAAATATTTCATATGGCAATACAAACATTACTTTTCAAGGATAAGGCAGCATCAGACATTAACAAAACAATAGAAGTTGTTTGTTTGTTTTAACGTCGCATTTACACGTTTAATGGCTATATGGCGCCTTTTCCCGCTTGTCATGGTGGAGAAAGACCCAAGGTCCCCTGAGCAGGTCCCCTTGAGCATTTCATGAGCGGGCACTTGGGTGGAAGTTTTTTGTCACTGTGACCTTGACCTTTGACCTAGTGACCTGAAAATCAATAGGGGTCATCTGCCAGTCATGATCAATGTACCTATGAAGTTTCATGATCCTAGCCATAAGCGTTCTTGAGTTGTCATCCAGAATCAATAGGGGTCATCTGTAAGTCATGATCTATCTACCTATCAAGTTTCATGATCCTAGGAATAAGCGTTCTTCAGTTATCAACCGGAAACCATTTTACTATTGGGGTCACCGTGACCTTGACCTTTGACCTAGTGACCTGAAAATCAATAAGGGTCATCTGCGAGTCATGATCAATGTACCTATGAAGTTTCATGATCCTAGGCATAAGCGTTCTTGAGTTATCATTCGAAAACCATTTCACTATTTTGGGTCACCGTGACCGTGACCTTTGACCTAGTGACCTGAAAATCAATAGGGGTCATCGGCCAGCCATTATCAATCTACCTACGAAGTTTCATGATTCTAGGCATAAGCGTTCTTGAGTTATCATCTGGAAACCATTTTACCATTTCGGGTCACTGTGACCTTGACCTTTGACCTAGTGACCTGAAAGTCAATAGCGGATAGCTGCAAGTTATGATCAATCTACCTATTAAGTTTCATGATCCTAGGCCATAGTGTTCTTGAGTTATCATCCGGAAACCATTTTACTATTTCGGGTCACTGTGACCTTGACCTTTGACCTAGTGACCTGAATATCAATAGGGGGCATTTGCGAGTCATGATCAATCTACCTATCATGTTTCATGATCCTAGGCCTAAGCGTTCTTGAGTTATCATGTGGAAACCATTTTACTATTTCGGTTCACTGTGACCTTGACCTTTGACCTAGAGACATCAATAGGGGTCATCTGCGAGTCAAGATCAATGTACCTATGAAGTTTCATGATCCTAGATTCAAGTGTTCTTGAGTTATCATTCGGAAACGACCTGGTGGACGGACCGACCGACAGACATGTGCAAAGCAATATACAATGTACCCCCTCTTCTTAGAAGGGGGGCATAAAAATTCAACTCCCAGAGCGAGAATGGAACCTACATCTGTGAGAGGCAAGTGATCTAAAGTCAGCCACACAATGTCGAACGCTTCTTAAATTGAATTAAATTAAATCGTGATAATCTTGTGTAGAATCAGATTGATTTTTTATAAGAATACTAATTAATTTTTATGTCTAGACAGAGCAACTCGGGGATTTCAAAAAATTTTGGGGAAGGTACTGGATGGATTCTTTCAAATGGGAAGGAATGTGTTGTGAAATCTAGAATTTGGGAAAAACTTAAATAGAACATACTTTTACTCAGGAACAAGATACCTTTAGTAGGCCTTTTACATTGGCTTTTAAAGTTTTATACAATAACAACAGGTGACATTTAGCATTGACTTGACATAGACTAGAAAAGTGTCCATAGGACACGGGTGCCTCCCTTCACAGCTTATTATTTACATGATTAGCAAAAATCTTACAAGTCTTAAGTCTCTCATATTAAAAGCAACATAAATTAACCAAGGGCCATAAATGTTACATGGCGCGAATCTTCACATGATGAGCAACAAGCCTATTAAGTTTCGGGACTGTAGGAATAAACTCTTTTAAGTATAATTCTACTAAGTCAGGGGTTACAACTCTGCTTTACCAATTGAAACAAAACTAAATAAAACTCAGATGCACAACTTCACATAGTGAGCAATAATGCTAAAAAGTTTCAAGACAGTGACTGTAGGTCTTTTCTTTCTTGAAGTGTCAAGACTGTACGCCTTATACTTTAATAGATATGCGCAAACTTTATTAAGTATAATTTTACTAAGTCGAGAGCCATTACTCTGCTTTCAGATATTGAAATCAAATGAAAAACCACAGGTGCACAAATTTACATGTTAAGCAATAAGTGTAGATATGCATATCACAAACTTTTTTCAGACGCACGGAAGAACAGCAAACAGACGGACATGGTTTGTTTTGTTTTTTTGGGGGGGGGCACAAAAATAGGCAACTTGTCATGGTGTTCTGCCCACCAGTAGTGCATCTTAGCTAAAATATTTGAAAAATCCTTAAAGTATGCAGTCAAATTGTTTACTTACAGTAACTGAAGTTGTGTAGGTAGAATTGAAGCTGGTTTCAGTTGTGTACTTTGTTTGGTAAGTGTGTATTGTCAAATAAGTGATTTTGACGAAATCCACAGTTCTGACGTTTTTGTTAGTGTTTCTCCACAAAGCCACTTTTACTCTGTCCACCGTTTCATCCTGTATGTAAATTGTTCTCATCTTTGTCGGACTTTTCGACTTTCCTACCAGGATGTCGCGCTCTTCTTCATCCTGTATAACATGATTACATACATATTGAGTTATTAGCAAAATGACAACAGCTGACAGTAATGGTGTGCATGACTTGAAGGATATACAACATGCTGACCAATATTCCTGTTAAGTTGCATGTCTTTAGCTCAAGCAATTTCGAGGTTCACGCGACGCAGCATTTTTGGACAGACACACCCACAGACAAGTTTCATTAAGAATGGACAATAAATGTAGCCTCTAGAGTGTAAACAAGGTTAATGTTGACGCTGCATGATAGACAAATGGCGATCACAATAGCTCACCATGAGTATGTTGTGCTCAGATGAGCTAAAAATGGAGTGTAAAAGGGTTAAGATTAGTAATTACGAGCTGTTTTTATGGAGCGTTAATTGTATAAGGCCTAACGAAAAATTATGTTTTTTTCCGGTTACCCGATCGACCGTCAAGAGTTTACCCGTGACTGCAATTCTTTTAACAAAAAATCGCGAGTGGACAACAACGATATTGTTTGACACTATTTGGTCCCTATGTAGATCTTTAAAGGCCTGAACTTTAAACCACGCCGCTATCTTTGAAAATGGCCGACTGCTCAAGCGTAGTGGCTTGACAAGAAGGCAGAGCTGCCATTATCTTCCACCATTTTGGAATTCAGGGTAGGGGGAAAAAATCCAATGACAAGGCACAGTCATGTTTATATCTTATACAACCTGGCTTGTTTTAAAATGTTAATACACCAGTGTGAAACAGAACTTGATTATCACAAGAAGGTCAGTATCGGTAATATCTTGATTTGTTTTGTGCGGTAACCTCCAGTGTGAAACAGTACTTGATTATCACAAGATGGTCAGCATCTGTAATACCTTGATTTGTTTTGTTCGTAAATTTGATTTATATTATTTGAATCATGTTGGTACAATATGAGTACGAACATCTAATAATTCCGAACATTTTCGAACCAAATATAAAAAAATATCTGAACCTACTGACCCTCATTGTTTTGAGTGTGTAACCGGAAACATACATGTTTTTGTGTTCGGTGTAAGGTAAATGTGCTAGTTACAAATGCATAAAATCACCATCCAAAATATGGCAGATGACTATTTGGTAACCATGTTTGAACAGGTTTAACATGTTGGTGCATATTTATACAGTAATCTACTATGTAATTTTGTATGGAACACATTAGGGGACTTAAATGAAATGAGCGCCATCGCAATAATTAGACATGTTTTGCAACCAATTCCAAAGGTATTATAAGTACACTGTATTATGTGAATTTGGAATTAGACATCAAACTGGGAATGGACATTGTGTTGTTGATATTCTAAAACAAAACTGTTCCTTTCATGTATTGAATTCATGTTTGTAATGATTTATTTAAACTTCAAGCTTGATAAGTAATAGGATATTGCTTATTAAGCTTTAAGTTCATTTTAATTGTAGTTTTCAACTGTGTGTGGCATGGACAGTTTCATTTTATGAAAATTATAAAAAAAACAAGATGCGTTTGTGAAACACAATGTCCCCCTATATGACGTTTGACTTTGTAGGATGACCTTGACCTTATGAAGGATGACCTTGACCTTGACCTTTCACCACTCAAAATATGCAGCTCCATGAGATACACATGCATGCCAAATATCAAGTTGCTATCTTTAATATTGCAAAAGTATTCATAAAATAAGCGATTTGGGCCACATATATTTGACCTCTGACCTTGAAGGATGACCTTGACCTTGACCTTTCTCCACTCAAAATGTGCAGCTCCATGAGATGCACATGCATGCCAAATATCAAGTTGTTATCTTCAATATTGCAAAAGTATTTATAAAATAAGCGATTTGGGCCACATATATTTGACCTCTGACCTTGAAGGATGACCTTGACCTTTCACCACTCAAAATGTGCAGCTCCATGAGATACACATGCATGCCAAATATCAAGTTGCTATCTTCAATATTGCAAAAGTATTCATAAAATGAGCAATTTTGGCCATATATATTTGACCTTTGACCTTGAAGGATGACCTTGACCTTTCACCACTCAAATGTGCAGCTTCATGAGATACACATGTATGCCAAATATGAAGTTGCTATCTTCAATATAGCAAAAGTTATTGCAAAATGTTAAAGTTGGCGCAGACAGACCAACAGACAGACCAACAGACAGGGCAAAAACAATATGTCCCCCACTACTTAAGTTTTGTAAAAAAAAACATTTTAAATGATGCTATTATATATGAAAGTATCTATTTTAATTATTATTTGTTAAACTAAATCAATACAACATGTAAAACTGCATATTATGCACTGTTGAAAAAACAATATAGTCCCATATTGATGTCCTATTCCAACTCCACAAAATACTGTGTTATTAGGAAGTATAATTAAATTAGGTTTACAACTGAGAAAACTAGAGCTTTGTCACAGACGTGATAAAACCCCCCACATGCTGTATGGACACAGAATGTTTTGCATGTTGCCTTCACAAAAGCAACTTGATGAATGTTGAAAAACGCACTAAGTGACCCTGTGACCTAGTTTTTGACCTGGCATGACCCACATTCGAACTTCAGTCTTGGATTACACTCGACTGATGATCGAGTTATGATTTTTGCGTCTATCGAGTTAAAATTCCAAGCCAGTAGCCCGATCGTATAAGTGCTTTTTTCGTGTTTGAACTTAGTTACATGGCCGAAATAGCTTCCTATTGTTATAGCTTCCTCGGCATTCCAGAAATTGTTTGTTCGGTACCGATTGTGCCCAGGTTTTTATTTATTGATTTTTGATTGGCTGGTGATGGCCATACATGAACGATAACTGACGAAAAGTCCTTGCTACTTTCCTAAAATCTTACAATGTCCACCATCTTAAAATATTTTAAGTGATCGATTTGCAAAGTAAAGCACTGCACTATCAGCTTAACATATTGAAAAGCAAATGCTAACAATATTATCTATTTATTACGGATTTTCTAAGAAATTTGTTTTCATTGTCTGAAATTAAACGATATGCACATTTACTTCATGTGCAAAACACATACATCTTTCGGGCATTCTTTTTTTGGATACAGTGTTTTTCGTCGATGTTAATTATTTTATTTTTTATTTTCGACTTTCTTTATAACATTTTCTATACAATGACGAATACAGATGCGGTGATACGAATGGTCTGGTTTATACTATTTTGCATTGTACCCTTGAGTTACCAGTTTCAGTTGATGTGTAACAAATAGTTGACAATATCAGATTAAAAAATACATATTAACCCTTTGCATGATGGGAAAATTGTCGTCTGCTAAAATGTTGTCTGCTGAATTTCTAAAATTAGCATTTTCTTTGATTTTTTTCAAAGAATATTATCAGAATAGCAAATAGTTTGGATCCTGATGGACGTTCTGTGGCGTCTCATCTGGATCCAAACTGTTTGCAAAGGCCTTCAAAATTCGGTTCCCGCACTGAAAGGGTTAACCAGCAATTGCAACTAGAAAGATAAAGGGCTCTGCCCTTTATTGTGGTTGGGGACGTGCGACACTTGACCCTCAGTCTTATTTTCCAGATTTCACATTTGGGACAATTGACACCCCTGCTATAGAAGCCTATTCAGAAGTAAATCGGTAATCTCCATTGGGCACTCATTGAGTAGATGCTTATTGAACAGTGTAGTAAGTTGATCTCTCTAGACACTTTCACTAGTATTATTACCGGATGGATTGGATTAGGTCCAAGACTAACATATTTACAAATGTTACAGAATTATAACTCTAATTCGGGCTAGTAAGAATTGATTCGGGCTATTGAAATTTCCAAGCTGGTAGTCTGATCAAGCTAGTGCCTCAAAAAAATAATGCCAAGACTGGAACTTGGCCTAGACATCATATAGATACAACTTATGATTAAGTTTGGTGAAGATTGGATGAAAACTACTTGAATTTGAGAGCATACAACATGCTGTATGTGACCCCGTGAACTCGTTTTTTGACCCGGCATGACCCATATTCGAACTTGACCTAGACATCTAGATACAATTTCTGGCCAAGTTTGTTGAAGATCGGATGAAAACAATTCGAGTCAGAGAGCGGACAACCAATACAGATCAGATGGACAGACAGACAAGACTCCTATATACACCCTTTAACTTCGTTTGTGGGGGTATAATGAAATTATAAGCCAATGAAAAGAAGGAATATAAATACCTGAATGACTTTCCCGCGAACAGTTGTTTTGGTTTTTGGAGGTGACCTTAGTGCTTCTCTCAATGAAACCATAGGAGCCGCTGGTGGATTGACAAGAGCCTTACCCTCTTGTACTCTACTGTCAGGGACTTCAATTTCTTGTGTTGGGAACAGTCTAGATGTTCGGGTTAGAATGATATACCCATCCCTTCGGATGAAATTTCTCAACATTATTGTTTTACCTTCAATAAGTTTGTTTAATTGGGTTGGGTCATACGACACAACTTTCACAGTTTTTTTGTCATCTGCTATAGCAACAGACTTTGACTGCTTTGTCTCACCATTGGCATTAGTATATGTCTCTGGACTGCTTGCAAACACAACTCTGCCCCTTGCAGACTTGTCATAGGGCATGCTTTGGTCCATGTTCATGATTTCTTCTAAGGTTGACATCTGCAAAGATATAAGTAGAACAAATGTAATTTATCAAACAAGAGTACTGCTTGTGGGTGCCAACGCTTAACTGCAGTTGTTTGTTGCCCTAGCATAACTCGATAACTGAAAAATATTGCCCAAATATTTATGTAACTTTTCATACAAATATGCCTCGTCTGTATAAAGACCTATTGCAAGTTTGAAGAAAATGTCCTTATATTGAAGGAGATAGCTGCATTTTTTAAGAAATTTGCTGAGTTGAAAAGGGGCATAACTGTGAAAATACTGCCCACTATTTTGTGTAACATGTTTAACAAATATGTGTTGTCAGTATAAACAACGAGTACAAGTTTGAAGAAAATATGTTTAATGATTTTACTTACTTCTCACCAAAATGATCAAGATACAAGAGGTTTTACACCTTTGTACAGCTGATCAACCGTGCCTTTGATTGTCGCAGTCGGCAGTCCATCGAGCCAGTGTCAACTTTTTCGAGAAGTGGACACTAGTCACACTCTTTTTACACATTTCGCCGTAATCCAATACATTCAAATTACACAACCAAAAAACCCCAACCGTCGTCACTTGTGCAGACATTTCTTAAATCATCGTAAAAGAAAAAGAAAGATACAATAATTGCTAACAGTTGTACGGTTGTTTTGCGTTTCATTAAAAGTAAACCAATCAAATGCCACTAATTGGTCACGTGATTTGAAACGTAGCACATCGTCATCAAAATGGAATTTTATTGATAAAACGGAAGTGAGATTCTCGCATGAATATGCAAACAATATAAAACCTATGCCGTATCCAATGCTTAGGAATTTTGCTTCAATAATATTTTATTACACGTTCTATGACACTTTCATGTTATATAGTTATGTTCTGTATTCACAATGCGGGTTATTGAGAACTTCTTTGCAGGGACCTATTTGTTTGTATAGGTCCCTCTTCTTTGATTGCGCATGAATGACCGCCAAGTGGTAAATCGGACTTTTCCAAATTCATTCATTCGCGGTTGTTTTGGCAGCCAGCCGAGTCAGCTTATTCCAAAAAACGGTTTCAGTACTTTGGCCAAGGGGCTTCGCCCCAGGCCAAAAAGCAAATCATTAACTAGAATTAAAGAGTTGGAAGAAAACTTTTCAAATGAGAATATTGAAGAATTAGAAAATGTAAAATCTGAAATAAAAAATATTCAGAGCACACAATTAAAAGGATGTATGATCAGATCAATATTTCAATGGACTTTACAAGGTGAAAAGCCATCTATATATTTTTTGAGCCTAGAAAAAAACAATGCAATAACAAAAACGATATATAAACTTAAAAATGAAGATGATTGTAAAATAACTGACCAAACATGTATCCTAAATACAATAGCATCTTATTATCAGTCTCTTTTTAAGCAAAAAATGAATGTAGTACTGAAGACTTTAATAACTATGTAAAAGAAATTAACTGTCCAAAATTAAACCAGGCTGAGTCCACTTCAATTGAAGGTATCATAACATTAAAGGAAGCTGCAACAGTTTTAAAAAATATGTCAAAAATAAAAGCCCAGGAAGTTCTGGCTTCAATGCAGACTTTTATCAAATGTTCTGGAAAAAATTGGAACCTTTGTTGTCAGATCCTTAAATGAAGCTTTTAATTGTGGTAATTTATCTATAACACAAACTTAAGGTATCATAACCTGTATTCCAAAGGGTGATAAGTCTAGGCTTTTTATACAAAATTGGCGCCTTATTACTCTTTTAAATACTGTTTATAAAATTGCCTCTGGAGTAATAGCTAATAGACTTAAATTATGTATGGACAAGTAAATTCATAACGACCAGACTGGTTTCATTAAAGGGAGATGCATAGGGAAAAATACAAGATTAATTTATGACATTATGCACTATACTGAAGAAAATGACATCCCGGGCTTACTTCTCCTAATAGATTTTGATAAGGCGTTCGATTGATTGTCGTGGTCCTTTGTACAAAATACACTTTCTTTTTTTATTTTTTGGTCCAGACTGGTTTCAGATTTTATAGATTCTAAGTCGGCTGTTACTCAGTGTGGTTACTTATCTAATTTTTTCCCTATTAAAAGGGGCTGCAGACAAGGAGATCCCTCTCATGTTATATTTTTATACTCTGCGCTGAAGTTTTGTCACTTGTATTGAGGGATAACAATAATATAAAAGGTATACCACTACATGGAATCGAACATAAATTGTCCCAGTTTGCGGACGATACTACTATTTTATTAGACGGTACTGATCAATCATTAATTGAAACACTTAATGTTATACAAGATTTTTCAAATTTTTCAGGTCTTAATGTTAATTTTTTGATAAACAAATGTTGTATGGATTGGCAAGAATAAATATTGTTTTTATACCATAAAAACAAAATGGAAATTAAACTGGATGCAACACAGCTTTAAAATGCTTGAAATAAATTTTGATGTTGACCTGTCAAAAATACTTCAAATAAATTACAATGAAACAATTGTCAAAATGGAAAATATCCTGAAAAATTGGAAAAGAAGATTTTTAACACCAATTGGAAAGATTGTTATTGTTAAAACACTTGTTGTGTCATTATTCAATCACTTGTTCATATCACTGCCTAACCCACCCCATACTATTTTAAATTCAATAAAATCTTCAATCCTGACTTGTATTTGGGTTAGGCATAGTAAAATAAAGTTTACAAGTATAGTTAAAGAATATAGTGAAGGAGGTTTAAAAATGATAAATTTGGATGCATTTTTTCCAGCACTGAAACTTACCTGGTTACAAAACATTCAATCCTATAGAGGAAATTGGATATATATCACAAAACTGTATTTTGATACTCACAAACTTTTACTTGCAGTTATCATTATGCTTTAAATATGTCTAACAGAATTTAAAACCCTTTTGAGTGGATGTTTTAAAAAGCTTTTCACTTTATTGTAGTAAATTAGAAGTAAAAGCAGAAGAATTGTTGTATTATCCAATATTTGATCATCCAAATATATTGATAGGTAATAAAAGTATTTTCTTTAAGTCATGGTTTGATGCTGGAATTCACTGTATAGGTGATATATACAAAAATGGAAGCTTTATTTCTGTTGATGATTTAAATAAAATGTACAATTTGAAAATAAATTTCATGAATTAAGAACAATAGATACATTTTTGAAAAAATATGGTTAACCCTGTCCTACCCAACATATTATCAAACCCTTTTTGCCCCCTAAATTACAACGAATATTAAAAAAAAATGAATCGGGAGCAAAAAAACTGTACACAATTCTAAAAACAAACAATGAACAACCTTCAGTAAAAGCAAAATCGGGTATAAAACTCAATACAACAATTAATGAAAATGAATGGAACTGCATTTTTAACTACCCTTTTTAATAACAAATGATGTAAAGGTACAGTGTTTCTAAAACAGAATAATTCATAGGATACTTGGAACGAATAGTCTTTTGAACGAGATGAAAATAATTGATGATCCATTATTTACTTTTTGCAAACAAAGTGAAGAAAATTTAGAGCATTTATTCTGGGAATGTCAGATATCTTAAGCAATAATTGATGAAATACTACCAGGTCAATCTTTTTCTTTCATTAATATGCCAATATTTCTACTTGAATATTTGACAAAGTCTGATGGTGCAATAATGTTATTTTGTTTATCAAGCTATACTTTTACAAATGTAGGATAAATAAATGCATTCAAAGCATAGCTAGAGCCAAGAAATACATACGAATATGATAATAAGTACGAATATGATAACTTGAAAAAAATATCAATTTCAAAAAATAATTTAGAATCGTTTGACATTGAATGAGAACTATTTTATGCCATTGTTGCAAAAACTTAATTATACAATTATAAACACCTATTATTGTTTTTCTCTATGCCTTTTCATCTGTTATAACAACTTATTCATCATTGGTGTTCTTTACTCAATGAAAAATGTCTTTATTATTCTATGCACCTATTATTATTTGTATCTATGCCTTTTTTCATCGCATAGTTCAATTAAAACATCCATGTTGATATATACACACTGGAATTTGTCTGTTTATGCCCCCTTTTAAAAAGGGGGTATATTGTTTTTGGCCTGTCTGTCATTCTGTCTGTCCAAAACTTTAACCAATATTAAAGTTATGTCATAACTTTTTACATATTAAAGATAGCAACTTCATATTTGGCATGCATGTGTATCTCATGGAGCTGCACATTTTGAAAGGTCAAGGTCAAGGTCATCCTTCAAGATCAAAGGTCAAAAAAAATCAAAGCGGCGCAAAAGGGGCCGTTGTGTTTCTGACAAAAACATCTCTTGTTTTTTCATCTATACACCATAAATGTTGTTGGGTTTTTTTCAACACAAAATTACATGCATTAGATAGCTAACCTTATATGTTTTGCATATGTTATTCTGTTCATTTCTGATTGTATTACATGCTTGTGTTATTGTTCATTATTGTATATGCAATCTCGAAATAAAATGTGTTGGAAAAAAAAAACATTTTAAGTTTGGCCGGAATTTTGTTACGCTGGCATAACATTTTTGTATCTGTAAATAAGAAATCATTTGTTATGCAAGCAATTCACTTTGAGGTTGAAATGTTTGGAATTTTGTTACGCTGTCATAACATTTTAAGTTTTAGTAGGTTAATAAGAAATGATTCCAAATGCAATTGATTCACTTTGGAGTCTAAGTGTTTGGAATTTTGTTACGCTGGCATAACATTTAAAAATTTTGGTCTGTAAATAAGAAATCATTTGAAATGCAAGCATTTCATTTTGGAGTTGAAATTATCGGAATTTTGTTACGCTGGCATAACATTTTAAGTTTTTGTCTGTAAACAAGAAATCATTTTATATGCGAGCCATTCACTTTGGTTTCTAAGTGTATGGAATTTTGTTTCGCTGACATAACATTTTAAATTGTGGTCTGTAAATAAGAAATCATTTGAAATGCAAGCATTTCATTTTGGAGTTGAATTGTTCGTAATTTTGTTACGTTGGCATAACATTTTAAGTTTTGGTCTGTAAATAAGAAATCATTTAAAATGCAAGGAATTCACTTTGTAGTTGAAATTTAATAATTTTTGTTACGCCGGTATAACATTTTAAGTTTTGGTAGGTAAATAAGAACAGTTTCAATTTACTTTGAGGTAGAAATGTTCGGAATTTTGTTACGCTGGCTTTGAGGTAGAAATGTTAGGAATTTTGTTACGCTGGCATAACATTTTAAGTTTTTGTCTGTGCATAAGAAATCATTCAAATTTTATGCGATCCGCTTTGAAGTTGGAATGTTTGGCATTTTGTTACGCTGGCATAACTATTTAAGTTTTGCTTGGTAAATAAGAAATGATTCCAAATGCAATTGATTCACTTTTGGAGTCGAAGTGTTTGGAATTTCGTTACGCTGGCATAACATATTAAGTTTTGGTCTGTACATAAGAAATCATTCAAAATTTATGGGATTCACTTTGGAGTTGAAATGTTTGGAATTTTGTTACGCTGGCATAACATTATAAGTTTTTCGTATGTAAACAAGAAATCATTTGAGTTGCAAGCAATTCACTTTGAGGTAGAAATGTTCGGAATTTTATTTACGCTGGCATAACATTAACATTTTAAGTTTTTGTCTGTACATAATAAGTCATTCAAAATGTATGCAATCCACTTTGAAGTTGAAATGTTTGGCATTTCGTTACGCTGGCATAACATTTTAAGTTTTGCTTTGTAAATAAGAAATGATTCCAAATGCAAATGATTCACTTTTGGAGTCGAAGTGCTTGGCATTTTGTAACGCTGGCATGACATTTTAAGTTTTAGTCCATAAAATAAGAAATTATTCGAAATGCAAGCATTAAACTTTGGAGTTTAACTGTTTGAACATTATGTTACGCTGGCATAACATTTAAACTTTTGGTCTTTAAATAAGAAATGATTCGAGATGCAAGTGATTCACTTTGGAGTCCAAGTGTTTGGAATTTTGTTACGCATGCATAACATTTTCAGTTTTGGTTGGTAAATAAGAAATGATTCGAAATGCAATCGATTCACTTTGGAGCTGAAATGTTTGGAATTTTGTTACGCTGGCATAACATTTTAAGTTTTGTTTGGTAAATTAGAAATGATTCCAAATACAAGTGATTCACTTTTGAATACAAGTGTTTGGAATTTTGTTACGCTGGCATAACATTTACAGTTTTGGTCTGTAATTAAGTAATCATTCGGTATGCAAGCGATTCATTTTTAAGTTCAAATATAATGAATTTTGTTAAGCTGGCGCAACATTTTCTTCATTTTTAATAAATAATCATGTCGAAATTATCAAAAAAACTGGATTTCTTTAGTATATAAACCCTGTAAAACACCCCTTTAAATTGGGATTCATGGACATTCCCTTTTTAAAATAGACACAGTTATTCTTGTTGAGAATGACATAAACCTACGAAACAAGGCGGTTAAAAAATTAGCAGACAAAAAATAACGGCGACCTGGACATAGGCTTGTTTAAAAGGCTTGTTTAAACATCACTAAGATTCGTTGGCAAAGATTTGATTCATTTTGCATTTAATTTCTCATTTACTTTATGTTTAGCTGTAACGCGCATTGGTGCAAGGCGATATCGCGTTCTAACACTATTCACCACTATTAAATCACATACGCGTATGTGTTATGTGAAAAGGAAAGATTTGTCAGAAATAATAAACAAAAAAAATCGCCATGATAAAACTCGGATTTATTTGCAAATGTGCAGCTTTTCAAGCGTCACGTCTAAGTATAGCCGGACAATTTGAAGAGGCAGTAAATCTATGTATATATGTAATGCCTTTAATAAGGTGTTTTATATGTATTATGCATGCCTTAGGCAAAGCCTTTTCCTCTGAAATGTTAAAAATAACACTACCGGAGGCTTTTGAAGGATGCCTCAGCGAAGCATGATACGGCGATGAATGGGTTAGGACAACAGTTGCTGAAAGACTGATGGCATATTAACTTAGGCCTAGGCCAATATAGCTCCAAGCTACAATGACCAGGGCGAAGAATGGTTATCAAACGAATGCTATGAGTATGTCCTTTGGAGACCTCATAAACGAAAGCACGTTTCTATGCGTTCGTTTCACGTCTCACCATTTTGTTGATTCTTATGTTTCGTAAACCCATCCTTAACAGGGATTATGTGGACCGAAGAACATTTATTGTGTATTCTCGATTCAATATCGAATAAATGAGAACTTTTTTGTTTCAAACACTAAATTCAGATCCTCTATGCTGTACTGCATCATGCGCAAATCCGGTTACTGTTGGGGATGTTTGCAGAAGCCCAACGCCACAGTACCATCTGCGAGCCCTCATATTGCATCGGTAAGATGCACAAGGTACTTACTGAGCGAATCGATATGCTGAGCATTTCTCAATTGCACGACAATATATTTGTCTTAGCAAATTAACAAGGTGTTTTTCGAATTTGACAAGACATTTGGAAAACTGCTATGCGGGCAGTTTTAACGTCTTCAATTGTGATCCAATAAAAATTGAAACGAAAACACCTACAATTAAATACGTAGTGTGTGATAATTGAGATGCAATAAGCTTCGTAAGTGCATCTTGTAACAGAATAAATTAAAACAGATGTAATTTTTGTACTTTTAATAAACACATATAATTTAATAGATCATGTGTAATCATTTTGGCTTGTTGCAAAACATATCAATATCTAAAGAGTTGACATAAGCATTCACAGCCAGAGCCAGTTCCTACGAGCTCCGTTCACCCGTAGACCTCTGCTAAGACTGGGTTCTGGATATTAACATATTATTATTAATTAATCCCAGACGACGAAGTTTTTTTTGAAATTACAACAATGACAATTTAATAAAAGATACAAAATTAAAAGAGAACAATTTGGTAGACCTAATGAAATACAACTAAGCATCGATAAACACTAAACTTAAGTAAAACAAGCACAAGTAAACTGTTCTATAATAAATAGTATTGTATTTGAAAGGGGATAACTGCGTCATTCCTATAATAAATATCATTAGGAGTTGTCCCATATGTTCAAAAAATAAATACATAACCATTGAAATATTAAAGAGACTCAATTGATGTTTATATAGTTTATTCATATAACTTTAAACTGATAAACTTCCTTACATGTATGTGACGCATTCGGTCACAGCTCATCACATACGCCTCGGTAGCAGAGTTAGGCATGCCTATATATAAATTTATTTTTGATATGCTTGCTCAGTTTTCAATTAGAATATTATATAGTTTAAAGAAGCAGATTAACACGGTGTGGTTCACGTAAAACGAGGTAAACACTCAGAATTCGGATAAAAGAACAACAACAATAAAGTGCATAGCATTGATGCATCAAATTACTTTCTTTCTAATTAAGTTAAGTTCAATATTCTAAAAAAAGAAAGTGTGTTAGTATCGTCCAAAAATGTGTGTTTAAAAGTTTTAATATCGGTTGGGGAAAACGCGTTTTCTTATGGACAAGAACAAATATGACAACTTGTATACTCTAAGAAATTGACTTATGTTTACCTTAAATATCTGCGATATAAAGGTTCAGTTATATGTCACAGATTAAAAACTGTTGTAAAATACATGTCTTATAAATATTGTAAAGTTGGATGTTCGAAAACAAAGTTTATTTCTATGATCACAAATTGTATATGGTTCGTTATATTACATAAGCGTCCTCCCAAAACGTCCTGTTATTATAGAACGTTTATCAGTATATATGCGCCCCCAGGGCCACATGCAATCAACTAAACTAGGTTTAAACAATACAAGTTTAATGAAAAAATGGTGACAACTCAGCTATTGAAAGGTGGTGAGCAACAGAATTGATGTTAATTGACCTTGACCAAGGGGACATGGATCTCGCATGTGGATCATTTCATGAAAACAATCATGTCACACAGTCTGATAAAGGAGAACAATTGAAGAAAATTATTACGGAATACCTTGATGCATAGTGACATAATTGCTAAATATTGATTCTTTTAATCAGTAAATTCAGGTTGTGATCTTGGCCTTTCCACTAGAGTTATTTGTCTTACATGGTATTCAGGAACAGATGATTAAAAAAAAACGTTTTAAACTTCATGGTTTTTGCTCATATGTAATTTGAGATACGTATTTTGATTGAAATTGAGATAATAATCCCACAACAATTTCACACCGTAAAAGATATACTTAGGTCTTGGAATAGTTGAGAATACCAGTGACAATCAAACCAATAATTTTCTCAACAGTCCCTTCATTGTCGTTTAATTACAATACAGCGATAACGATTCTAACAGTGAAACACTGCCACTGTGCAAGTGGCGACAATGAACTGTTATCGTCAACATAAGTACATCATATGTCCTCAAAAGAGACGAGCTTGTACAAACTACAACCGTGTTTTTATACAATTTAATTTGCATAAACACGAAATAAAAATTAAGCACGTCGATGAGTGCGAATTCTGTCACAGTTCACGAAATTGCAAACCAGATCCGTTTATTTTAAATAAATTATCCAAAACAAACATGTAATACCAAGAATTAACAATAATTAACTTACTAGTATGATCATATTTTCGCAATTATGAAAATATGTTTAATGTTGACAGACAATAACATCTTGCACCAAAACTTTTAATTTACATCTCATCAATGCAATTTATTTATACGAAATAATTCTTTGAATATACTATTTTCGACCGTTTTTAAGGCAAATATGTAGAAATGTTATGCAGCGAGTATAGTATAATGTATGTTTTAAAGAACGTATGCTGGTGTGGTTATTAAAGATGCTTTTAATAACGTTATAAATATCAAAATACAATGCAGGCTGGCAAAATAACAACAACATTAAACGGCGCTGAATTTGATATTATTTTATTGGAATAAGGAATAGAGAACTAGGAAAAAGAAATCAACTTACCGTCATTGACTTGCTGATATAAATTTTATATTATATTGAATTGAAAGAGGACTGTTTTGTACCTCATTTTGCGACATCTCCGTGTTGTGATGTTAGGCTGTACGCTGGTTGATTACACTTGCCACAAATAAATTGGTAATGTGTTGTGTCTCGTATGAAACCTCGCATGAAATTAATTGTAAGTATCTGGCTACATATGTATCGACACGACGGCGCTGATGTTATTGTTGCATACACTTGCCAGAATCATTAAGCAAGAAATTAAAATAAAATAGCCATCAGGTGTTACATACTTATTTGTGATTCATGTGTGACTGTTACTGTTTGCTAATTGCATTCCTAAATAAAGTTGCGATTATATTTGTGAATTGTGTCTATTTTTATAAATCGGTAATTCAGTGCAAACCGCCAACGTTGAAGTCGACCGTACGAACCACTTTTCTATGCTAGCGGCAATAATAAGTTGCGTCAAATTGATAGCTAAATAATAAGCAATAAGATGTTCGCTGAGTGGGACACTTGGTATTTCAATTCGTTTTAATCGTTTATTCATTAATTAATTGAACGAGTTTTTATAGTTTTTATGTATTTAAGTAAATTCGAAATGTAAATTTTGAAATGAAATTGTATTCGTTTAAAAAAATAATTGCTTATGTCGTCTAAAATCGTAATGCACTAGAGTTCAGAAGTAGAACAATTTATTCGCGTCTAAATTTTTAAAGAAAGAAAATATGCTTTAAAAAGTATACAATATTTGAAATTGAAACACACACATAATTAAAGTAATATCAATGTTAACTTAGAATAAAGCTAATAATCACAAGAAATCCTGTAGCAATGTAAACAATCGTAAAAGTGTTGATGCAACCGTCAGGATTGCAGAAGCAATGACACCTCAGTGCAATAACCCCTCCAGAACCAGATACAACTACACACGAACAATAAATAAATATATTTACAACATTGAAATAAACTATTTACAATATGATATGACTATCAAAAAAAAACCAACAAAGTATCAAAGTTAATGTAGTTCAACTGTAGATGTTAAATATAGTGGTGGAGCACTATTTAGTGTCACGACCTGAACCTATGTCCAGCCGTCAATGACCAGAACCGGAACTGAGTACCGTTGTTGTTGTTCTGCGACGTAGCAAACTTCGAGCTGTATCAAGCCCAAAAGTAGAGTGCAGATAACCCGAGATGTATCAAGCCCGGAAGTAGACTGTAGATACCCGAGCAGACTATGCCCGGAAGAAGACTGCAGTTACCCGAGCTGTATCGAGCCCGGAAGTAGTCTGTAGATACTCAAGCAGACGATGTCCGGAAGTTGAACGTTGACAAACGCTGAGCAGACGTTGCCCGGAATTCAAACGTACTGGTGACGTTTACGTGACCAGCCGTATACCGGTGCAAACGGTTTCCCGTATTCGAGGCGTCGTCGGTAATGTCAACGAGTATGACGCCCTGTAGACTTGCTGATGCTCAAGTAGCACTGGCGTAACACTAACGGTGCGTTGACGACTTGTCGTCTACCATCCAAACGACTACCCACATTGAAACGGCTAAAATAAATGACATTAGTAAATACTTCGCCATTAACGACTGTCCTACAGTCATACCATATAAATATATATAGTACAATGTCATACAACGTATCACAAACTTGTTTACTTCCATAAATGCACAAGTTTCTTATAAAATATTGCTACTCGATTGAATGCATATATTAAATGCACGATTTGCCAAAATATTGTACACATACTCAATTCACCAAATAACATCTAAATGTTAAATATGATACTCCACCGTTAATGTGTAATATTGAATTAAATCAAACTCTAATGGTTTGTTAAATCAATTGATGCATAAAGCGTCTACACACAATACATGACATAAAAACATTAACAAAGTCATTATAATACATGCCTCGCGTACCTAAGATTATGTACACAAGCAAACAACTACACATGTAATGCAAGTTTCCGCTTTTGACAAATATTTGAAAATTGAAACACAACTTCGACGTTTACTTGTAAAATTACAAACAATTTATTGTATTCCTATAAGAACAAATTGTTATATTTAAAATAAACTTCGGCGTTTATTTGTAAAAATGCAAACAGCAATTTATTTCACCTGGCAAAAACAAGTATCAACAAGAGCACCACCTTGCGGGTGCAGACCGCTCATCTATTTTTCTTTTTATAGGTGAAGGGACCTATCTCAATTTCAATCACAAAGGATGGAGGGGTGAAGTGGAGAGGGGTGTATAGTGTTGGGGTGTGGTCATTCATTACATTATCTTCAAAAAATGCACAAAAAAATCCAAAAAATTATTTATTTATTTATTTTTGGGGGGGGATTCTTGGGTGGGATGGTTGAACGGTATTTAAAAAATAAAATAAAAATAAATATTTGTGTTTTTTAACCATGTTTGAAAATAACAAGAGACGTGTTTGTCAGAAACACAATGCCCCCTATTGCGCCGCTTTTAAATAATTATTTTTTTACCTTTGACCTTGACGGATGACCTTGACCTTCCACCACTCAAAATGTGCAGCTAAATGAGAACGCCGCTTGGAAATATTATTTGTTTGACCTTTGACCTTGAAGGATGATCTTGACCTTGAAGGATGACATTGACCTTGAAGGATGACCTCAAATTGAGCCTACACCACTCAAAATGTGCAGCTTCATGATAACGCCGCTCGGAAATTATTATCTGTTTGACCTTTGACCTTGAAGGATGACCTTGACCTTGAAGAATGACCTTGACCTTGAAGAATGACCTTGACCTTGAAGAATGACCTTGACCTTGAAGAATGACCTTGACCTTGAACTTCCACCACTCAAAATGTGCAGCTGCATGAGAACGCCGCTTTGAATGTTTTTAAAAAAAAATGACTTTGATCTTTAAGGATGACCTTGACCTGAAGGATAACCGTGACCTTCCACCACTCAAAATGTGCAGCTTCATGAGAACGCCGCTTTGAATTTTATTTATTTTTTGACTTTGAAGGATGACCTTGACCTTGAACTTTCACCACTCAAAATGTGCAGCGTCATGATAACGCCGCTTTGATTTTATTTTTATTTTGTTTGACTTTTGACCTTGAAGGATGACCTTGACCTTGAATTTGAACCTACACCACTCAAAATGTGCAGCTTCATGATAACGCCGCTTTGATTTTTTTTTTACCTTTGACCTTGAAGGATGACCTTGAACTTGAAGGATGACCTTGAACTTCCACCACTCAAAATGTGCAGCTTCATGAGAACGCCGCTTTTAATTAATTTTTTTGACCATGAAGGATGACCTTGAAGGATGACCTTGACCTTCCTCCACTCAAAATGTGCAGCTTCATGATTTACACATGCATGCCAAATATCAAGTTGCTATCTTCAATATTAAAAAATGTATGGCCAATGTTAAAGTTTTCGGACGGACAAACACCATAAATTTGACATTTGACCTTGAAGGATGATCTTGACCTTGCACCACTCAAAATGTGCACCTCCATGAGATACACATGCATGGCAACTATCAAGTTGCTATCTTAAAAAGTGAAAAAGTTATGGCCAATGTTAAAGTTTTTTTCGGACTGACAGACAGACTGACTGACATACTGACGGACAGTTCAACTGCTATATGCCACCCTACCGGGGGCATTGAAATTATTTTTTTGGGGTGGGGTGGGGGGTATAGTCTGAGGGTGTGGTGGTCATTTATTAGATGATCTTTAATTTTAAAAAAATAATGGGGGATTGAGGGGGGATTCGGGGGGGATTCGGGGAGGCGTGGGGGATGGTTTGGACGGAGCCAATAGTGGTATGTCAGGTAAGAGTTGTTTTGTCAAAGTATCAATCGAATCGAATCATAAATAAAGAAGTTATGGCAATTTTAGCAAAATATAATATTTTTACCTTGAGAGTCAAGGTCATTCAAAGGTCAAGGTAAAATTCAACTTGCCAGGTACAGTACCCTCATGGTAGCATGAAAGTATTTAAAGTTTAAGGCAATAGCCTTGATACTTTTAGAAGTAAAGTGAATCTAAACACAAACTGTAACCATATATTCAAAGTTACTAAGTCAAAAAGGGCCATACTTCGGTAAAAATGACAACCAGAGTTATCCAACTTGTCCTTTACTGTCCCCTTATGATAGTTTGCGAGTGTTCCAAGTATGAAAGCAATATCTATGATACTTTAGGGGTAAAGTGGACCAAAACACAAAACTTAACCAAATTTTAAAGTATAAAGGGCCCATAATTTCGTCAAAATGCCAGTCAGAGTTACATAACTTTGCCTGCACAGTCCCCTTACGATAGCTAGTAAGTGTTGCAAGTATGAAAGCAATGGCTTTGATACTTTAGGAATAAAGTGGACCTAAACACAAAACTTACCAAATTTAATTTTGTAAGTATAAAAACGGCACATTATTCTGTAAAAATGCCAGTCAGAGTTACATTACTTTGCCTGCACAGTTCCTTTATGATAGTCAGTAAGTGTTGCAAGTATGAAAGCAATCGCTTTAATACTTAAGGAATAAAATGGACCTAAATACAAAACTTAACCAAAATTTTCAATTTTCTAAGTATAAAAAGGGCACATAATTCTGTCAAAATGCACGCCAGAGTTATCTAACTTTGCCTGCCCAGTTCCCTCATGATAGAAGTAAGTGTACCAAGTTTGAATGCAATAGCATTGATACTTTCTGAGAAAAGTGGACCTAAACGCAAAACTTAACCGGACGCCGACGCCGACGCCGACGCCAAGGTGATAACAATAGCTCATAATTTTTTTCAAAAAATAGATGAGCTAATAAAATGGACCTAAACACAAAACTTGACCAAAATTTTCAATTTTCTAAGTATAAAAAGGGCACATAATTCTGTCAAAATGCAAGCTAGAATTATCTAACTTTGCCTGCCCAGTCCCCTCATGAAAGTAAGTAAGTGTACCAAGTTTGAATGCAATAGCATTGATACTTTATGAGAAAAGTGTACCTCAACGCAAAACTTAACCGGACGCCGACGCCGACGCTAAGATGATGACAATAGCTCTTTTTTTTCAAAACATAGATGTGCTAAAAATATATTTGAAAATTAAATAACTTACCCAAATGCCGTATGTTATGGTCACTTACGTCCCATCTAGTGCTCTAGTCTCAAAGCTGTAACTGTCCGTGTATGTCAAATAGTCTGTCGATTTATACGTGTAACCGCCCAGCAGCGTTTACCGGAAAATCGAGGAACATGTTCTCCATGAACTCAAACTGAACAACTTGTCTTCATTGACCAATAAAATTAGACATAAATCGATCATGTACACATCACCCGATATCGTACGACTCAAAGCGTAATTTACTGAGGCCCGTAAGTCTAACTTTACAGAAAAACATAACAATTTACAAAAATATGAAGATCGAAGTTTCTTAAAACTTATCGTATTTAAACGTGTTTTGGCTTTAAATGTATCTTCTACCACACTGAATAATGTGGTTAACAAAAACTTGGTTAAAACCCCTATAATAACCATCAAACTGAAAAATCTGAAAAATAGACAAATGTAAAGTTCTATACAAATGAGGCCCGATAATTTACATAAAATAACAAAGAAATGGGTTCAAACGTTACAGTTGACTTAATTAGTTATTCATGCAATAAGTCAATGTATACCAAACGCGTTTCTTTTACGGTTCAAATATAAGTAGACTACACCGTTTATGGAAAACGTGTGTGTGTGCGTTGTTTGTTTGTTGTTGTTTTTTTTTTGGGGGGGAGGGGGGTTGGACAACAAATTGGCATATATCGCAATAGTGTATTTACTATTAAAAAGCAGAATTATAAAAACAGATTAATTTGAACAGCCTAGTGTTTTTCCTATGCCAATTAGTTCACAATCAATAATGACACGCGTGATATACGTCAGTTTATACAAAAACAAAACGTCAACGTAGTTCAAGGTTATATCCTGTTTTATTATCAAACGCTATATAAAAAGTTAAAGGAATTTTGCAAGTGTGCAATAAACAACCAATCGTTTTAGCATTTCACTTGCAATACATCTATAGAAACTTTTGAAGGGACCGTCAACCACGCATGACGAACAAATAAAACTTCTAAAATACCGTATTTTTTACAATTATTAGTTTATATTGATTAAAATATCACGACTGATATATTACATTACTTAAAAACGTTGTTAAATTGTCATATTTTCAGTATATTCGGTAATAAATTGTAATGGGTACAGGTGCCAAATAACTACCAGTTAACTATAAATAACGCAAGTAGATTGATCATCATCGTCACGTGGTTAACCCTGGAATGCAAATTGTGCATGCATAGTGAACAGTATATATTTTATATATAAAATGAGCAATCTACTTGCGTTATTTATAGTGTGTTTATCGTTATGTCACCTTTTTTCGCGATGTACTTTCAATTTCACATCGCGAAATTTTATTACCGAATATGCTGAAAATATGAACTTTTTTCAAGTAAGGTTATATACCAGTAGTGATATTTTAATCGATATAAAATAATAATTGTAAAAAATACGGTATTTTAGAAGTTATCTTTTTTCGTCATTCGCGGTTGACGGTCCCGTTAAAATTTATAAGTATTGTTTACGTGTACAGCAATATTTCCATCATGTATATACGCATGTTTGAAAATCGATGTAAACTTTTCCTCTGATTATTTTCTAGCCATTGTGTAATATTTCCATATGAATTATTTACATAATGTATTCTTAATACTATTATTCCGAATAACTTACGAGTATGGATTTCTTTTGTTGTAAACATAATTATATAGTTGTGCGTGTTTGATTTTGTTTCATGGTTTGTTTTTCAACGAACGCACCCACACGAAGTGAACGAGAATATAGCATCAATCATTTCATCATTCTTACAATAAAAAAACTAAGTATCAAGAAAGTCAATTCATAATTAAAAGGGATAAACATCAATAGTTTTCATAAAAAAGATAGGCACTGTCGATTCTAGCTGCTCTTAAAGTCTCTGTTTAGTTTATCTGTTATAAAATGTGTGAATTTCTTAAATGTTGTAAACATTTGTTTAGCATACAGTATGTTTTTCAAAGAATTTCTAGAATGACCACTTTTTAATAAAGCATTCCTTTTGTTAAAATAAGGTTTCAAAATGTTTGGAGGATTCTTGTTGTGAACCTTTGTCAGAGTACATAAAATGTCCTATACTTAATCAGAGGCAGCGGTATCATAAACAATCAAATGCCCCGCTCCCCACCCACCAAAAATACCACTTCGGATCGGGAACCAGCAACTCCTTCATGGCCACCTGGTCGCTTGGATGGTTAAAGTTGTTGCAAATGTATTTTAATATACAGGTCATCATAAAAATGGGCTTAAACATGTACCAACCTAAACCAACAAACTATGGGAAATGAGTCTCATGGGAGAGGATTGGGGTTTGGTTGGGTCCTAAGAGGACGGGGGTGTTTCGAATTTTGTTAATAATTCCATTGCTTGTGTACTGAATATGTATTAACAAGTTATAAATGCGTAAACCCTTTCCATAAATAGTTTCAATTGCGATCGTAAAACGTTGTCTTAGATGATTACTCCTGTAAACCTTCTGCAGTAATAGAACCTTGGTGCAGACGTTTTCCTTTTGTGTAAGGTTATCACTAAAATACATTTGAAAGAATTCACAGTTGTACATGACATTCATGAAGCCTTTGAAGTCGCTATCATCTGCTTTAGTAACGTCCTTGTACCTTTTTTTAGAAATATCATTTTGCAATCTGTGCACCATGTACTCGCATCTGTGTGAGCCCTTGTAGGGCATTGAAAGCTTCGTGGTTTTGAACGATTGCGAAATCGTTGCTTGTCTAGAATTTCCTGGCATATTGTATTGCATAAATTATTGTTGGGGCAAGACCGCTCGTTTGGCTTACGACACTGACTGCAGACAGCGTTCTCCGGTAAAGCGTGTTTTCTTTTGATCTCTTGACGGATGTTATCATGCAATTCTTTGGAAGCCTTTTGTACAATGCAAGCAGGCAGTCACTTGTTATTTGCATACCCATGGCCGCCTTAAACCAGTTTAGGGTGTCCGCCTTTCGAATGATGTCTTTGTACTCCTTTCCTTCAGAATAGAATAAAGTATTAGTGCTTGCCCGTAAAAGATTTTTAAAAAGCGTTATTACTAATGTAAAATACTAATTACAAGGGTTAGTGTGTTCATGAATTGCAATTTTCCTCATTGAAATCTATACTCACATGAAATCTCATGTTGAAATCTTATATAGTATCTGAGATATAGCCATAAAAAGTTACATCAGACAAAAACAACAAAAGGCAATAATTCTTATATACGAATGTGTAGGGTTACAGTTCTTGGGTATGACACTTTTTGTTATTGATCTATACACCCATTAGGGTTCATGTTGAAATCCTTCACCGTTTATGAGATATCCTTCCGGGCCCAAACCTTAAAAATTAGGTCAAGTAATATCTTGTATAAATAAAGACAATTTGTAAAAAAGTACACTTACCTGGGTAAAAATCCCTTCTTCTTAGCATGTATATCTAAAGTTTATTTGATCGAAATCCATAAACACATGTCCGTTATCTGCCTAGAAACACCCTCATATGAATCAAAATGTCCGCCGTTTGCAGAGTCCAAACATCGTCAAATGACTTGAACGGGCCAATCAAATTTCACAGGAGCTACCACAAGTAGTTAAGGCCACACTATAAAATAATATGTGTTTATTGGGTACAAATGTCAAAATATTTCAACTTCAAACCTAACATTTAAAACACGTAACACAAAAACAAACATTTTAGTTAAGGAGTTATTATTCCTTACAGTGTGTGCAGTAAAATTTTACATCTTTTCTGATAACCTTTTGGGAAGTACAGTAGCCTAAAGGTGTCCAGTGTTTAGAGAGCATGCCCATTTTCATTCAATCACATTGGACCCATTTGACAATGACCAAGCTCACACTTCGGGCTAGCTCTATTGGCTGGTGTCGCTTACACACGCAGAGGTCATTTTCATCATAACTTTCATCAAAAGAGACTTCACTGTCAGACATGTTGTTAATTGATGGACCTGGTTGGCAAATGTGATGATAACTTACAACGGTAGGTTTTACATTTTCTTAATTTGATGTGTTATTCTTTTTGTTTTTGGGAGTAGTTTTTTGTTTTAATTCATGAATTATCATTTTATTGACGACATCTCCACACAAGGCTTTACCAGAAACCACTTTGCTCATTGTGTTCCTTGATTTTGTGAGTTTGTTGCATGTACATTTTCTTTTTTTATGTTCTATCCCTGTGGTATCCAGCAGATCAAGCTGTACACCGCCTTCAACTGTGGACTGGCTACTGGAAATTTCATTGTCATTCACATGAAAGACTTCTGCTGGTAGCAACAAGTGCAGTGGAATTATGGAAGGGTCAAATGGAAATACCCATGTGCGCTTGAAGCCAGATTGTAGATTTTCGACTGACAAGGATTTAATGTACACTTTACAAGCAACCTCACATATGCTGTACCTGGTTATAGCTCCACCTGTTCGTCTGATCAGATTATGACAGTGATTATTGTATATGCGTTCGAAGGGCCCATAACAAGAGACATCCAGGGTTTGAAGAGCATGACTAGTGTGTGCAGGCAAAACAAATAATATGATGCCCTTAGACAGAGCCCATTCAGGCAGAGTGACTGAAACATGTGATTTATGTCCATCTAATAGAAGTAAAACTTTCTGATTTTCAGTTGACGGAATAAATTTGCAAAAATGGTCTTCAATATATTAGCGGAAAATTAGGGAATTTGACCAGCCAGACTCGCTTACAGTCCCATTGGCTCCAGCCGACGCTCCATGTAAAAGGTCAGGGTTCATGCGCTTGCCTGGAAATATAAAGAAGGGCGGTAACTGCATACCACTTGCACTGCCACAGCCAAGGATGGTTACTGTCTGACCTTTACCAGAGGTCACTGCAGATGGTCGAGTGTCAGCACTAGCTACGACCGTGGGGTGGCCTATGGTCAATGGTGATGCCCTTCTCATCAACATTAAATATTAAATGTGGCTTATCCATGAGGTCATTATCTTCAAGGACAGCTTTCAAGTTGGACATGTACTCGGCCACCTTTTCTTTTGACGTACATTTAGCCCTTGCTAGTTCAAGAGCACGAGGCTTCTGGACTTTCAAAACTGGCCAACGCTTGATGAAACCCCTAAACCATTTTAATGTTAGTGGTTGGTGTTTCTGGCGAATACCGAGTTCAATTGCAAAGTCTGTTGCTATGTCACAGCATTCCTGGCGGGTGTACCCATAGCCATAGTCAACCATCCTCTTAATGTGATCGACAAGCTTTGTTCTTGTGTGTGATCAAACAAAGCAGGACTACCAGTGGTTTGACAATTAGGGTCAACCCTACCCAACACCCTGTCCCGCAATGTCATTACAGGAACATTAAACATCTGTGCAGCTTTTTTTACAGGAAACTTGTGTTCAACGACATATTTATAAGCAGTGTAAAGGGACTCTGGGTTGTACTGTCTCATTTTCTGTGGGGCTTGGTTGAATACTGGTCTTGGATTTTGCTAAAAAATAGAGAGAGAAAAAAACATGACAAAATTTAGTAGGATTTTTGTTTCTTACTAAAAGGACGTAAACCAATCACAGGATTATGTTTGGCCTTTTTTTTTCATACCGGAAGTTGTAAGGCATCGATTGACATGTTTACACAAGGCACATACGATATTTTCCCACGGCGTTTTACATATTAAAATGGATATAAACTGTTAACACATCAATGGAAATGTACCAAAAAATGTATTTACTGAGTGTTTAATGGGCTTAAATACATGTATTACCTGTTTTTACGCATTTTTTTTCGTGTTTGCATTTGAGTTGCACTGAGTGTCAACAAACCGTGGTGTATGTGACGTCATTGCACAAAATCACGTGATTAAATCGCGAGCTTAGAAAAAAGGACGATGTTCGGACACTGACGATGTTCGGGCCCTGGAGGATATATCCATGAAAAATTTTATCAGATAAAAACAAAACAGGGCACTAACTCTTATTTTATAAAGTGATAGTTATGGCACTTCTGCTCATAGATATCTATGATGTTTGATTTTGATATCTTATATAGTTTTTAAGAAAGGCCTTAAAAAATGTGTTACAGAGACTTTCGGACTGACAGACAACGCATATTATTTACCCCTCCGCCTTTGGGGGGGGGGGGGTAATAAAAATGACATATGAACTGCGAGTAATCATTTAACAAGCGGAAATATTAAATATCAAAGTAGAATTCTATGTCCAACTCCTTGCAGCTTTTACCTCCCCTATTGTGTTGATGACTCTTGTGTTCGGAGTTTCAGCCAAGATCACAACATTGCAAGTCATAAAAAGTTTTAAATAAATCAACATAATTTAACTTTATGTATTTAGATATGACAGTTCAAAAAAGTGTATCTTTAATAAAGGTTTAAACATTCTACATGTATTATTTTTAATACGTATTTTAATTTGTTATTTAATAATAATCTAATTTATAACACATTTCAAAATATATGACAACATTTATAAGAAGAACTTACATATTCGCATGTTACTCTCGGTATATAGACATTAAATAAAGCTACTTCTATCAGAGAGGGCTTATCCTGTGAATGGTTATTCCGATCATTTACTGGCAGGATATACTGTTGCTAGCTTGATACTGACTAAAGAAAATGCTTTGATAATATATTATTATAAAAAATAGCAACACGTAGAATTAAAAGAATAAACTTAATTTTTGTTTAATTAAATGTAGTTACATAATTGTTTGTTTGTTATATCAGTTGCAAGATGACTGGTAGAGGTCTGGACCGGACGTTGGTGCATTTAGTACTTACAAAAGGTCCGATTACCAGATACAATTTCTGTCAATTTCTAATGATATTCCGAATTTGATTATATGTGATTCCAAGCATCGAATGAAAGTTAAGTTTTGTCTAAAGTTGATATCTCAAATAATGTTGCGAAGAAGTCCACTGACACCAAGTACTATCGACCTTTAAATCACAAACATCAGAACTGTTTCTCTCATTGGATAAAATATACTTTAAAAAAGTAAAAATGTGAAATCGCGAAAGAATGTGTGGTCATCTGGTCTACTGATATTAATAAGTACTATACCAGGTAAAATAACAGACAATCTTTATTCTAAGAAGCCCACACACTTTCAAAGGAAGATCACTAGTACAGCTTAAGCGAGAGAAAACTAACTGGTATAATTGTGAACTTTTACAAATCAAGATCAAAAGTAAAAAACTAAACCCAAACCCGCATGTTTGAAACCAGTTGTGATTTATCTCGCTTCACTTTTCCAGTTGGTCTGAATTCATTAACCACCTGGTAAGTGGACTTTAATCGTTCACCTCAGTTGGATTTATTTTAGCACCGCTGTGCGAAAACGGTGTTTAATGCATTTGTGTAGTGTGTTGTCTTAGATTAGCCTGAGCAGACCCCACAGGCTTATCAGTGAGACACTTCCTACTTTTACTCTGAAGGAAGTCAATTCCGAGCGAAAATCCAGTTCAAGCGGAAATTGTCGTCCCTAATTATTTCGTGTGGACTGAACAGGCTAATCTGGGACCGCACTTTACGTTCATGTTTAAGTCCGGTTTTCCCAGAGCGCTGCTCATTTAAATACAAATTCAAAATCGGCTTTAGATACCATTGGGGTAAAATGTCGGCAATATACATCGATGGTGGACAAGCATCCAACAGAAGCTTTCTGAAAACACAACTTGGATAATTTTGTTCACATGTATCGACTTTAATGGTTCGTTTAGTTCATGAATTATGGTAGCCAAATTCAAAATACCTTTTAAGATATAGGACAATAAATTATTATTCTAAGTTTAAAATCGTAACAGCAATCGAAAGAAAACATTTTTTATTTAAAAGCATACGCCAGTGGTATAAATGGTTTTATATATTTATACAAACAGTTACCACTGTGCCCTCGACCATTCATGTGCAGTACAAAAGGATGTCGCAATACAAGGTATGGCATTATATGAAAGAGCAGATTCTTTATCTGTCGGCTAGTTAGTACGCGGAACGTATCGTTTTCTATTTTACTAACAGTTTTCTTGTTCCACACCCGACATATGTGCAATCCAAACTATGTATTGGTATATGGCACAAATGTTGTAAATATTAAGTTATATAACACTGTCACATTTCATACTCAAGGCGTTAAGGATGAATTTGTTAAATTTTGTATTTTTAATGTGATCCTATCCATCCCATATGCAATCTCGAGCAAGGCCCTTCTAAATATCTCTTAATGGAGTTTCAACCGAGTATCTACATGTATTTATATTCACACGTTATTGAGTGAAAAGATTTTTCGGAATTTTGATAATGCTTACTGACAGTATGTGGCGAGCCAGTCGAACCCGACAAGGTCTAGGTCCGACTATATAAAGTTTTGGGGGCAAGTCACTGCAAACACGCGTCACGTTTACACCTTTATTTCTTCTACATAAACAGTGCCGCCGACGTGAACAAGTACTACGTCGACAATGACGTCTACGACGGTTATGGCAACGATAATGCGAAGACTATGACGAATATGGCGAGTACAAATGTGTTCTAATTGACGTTTCTGACATATATCATCCTACGAACAATATTTGTGACGTTAGTGACGTTTGTGACGGTTATCTGTAATTAACGATGCGAATGAAAAGTATAATAAGCAAATGACAATATGCAGAACATGTGCGTAATAATAGCATATAATATTATGAAAATTACACAACAATGGTCTCAACTGATACAATAACACATAATTGAAATGAAAACTATATAACATTCACAAATGACTGTGTGGTTTTCCTTTACCCTTATTACAGAGTTCATTAATCAGACTTAAATAGTCACTCAAACCAAAAATGTATCAATTAATTTACACGTGTAGAAAAAATGCAAAAAAAACATTAATACAAAATAATAACCATAGAATAACAATATTAACTTACTGAACAATTCCTTCTCAATCCCCAAAAATTTATATTTCGTTAATGAGAAACACGACCCACTTGTTTCAGAGTCTTAACTTGTTCTGCGGGCTTCGGGCGTCGTTTCAATCGGACGTAAATTAATTAAAAATAAAACCATGCAAATTACATCATTTTGACCAATCGAATTCTAGTATTAGCCCCAGCAACCACTTCTAAATATACCCCTTACCAAATTTGGAGTTCCGGAAATGCCATGACCATATTCGGAGTGTCGAAACTTTAAAGAATTGTTAAGCATTAGATGTGACACAACAATTAAAATATATGGGTGGTCGACATTCCCAGTCCCGGAACACCATTATTGTTTATCATCATTCTGCTATTTCGAACAATGGTGCTAGCCTGCAACACAGTATACACAAGTTGAATGTTTATAATTTAAGTTTCATACTACAATATATTACTGTGGTCAAAGTTCAACATCGAATGTGTCTGTTAAATAGCGGCAAACATATAAATATAGATCATTTAAGATAAAATAGGTGTATTTTCATATTGTCTCTTTAATTTTTGACATTTACTTTTGTTAATATATGTGTGTATCTAAATATTCGGACACGAAAACACATTTCCGTTTGGTGTCCGAAAACTTAGAGTAACCACGGTAGTTACATGCGCTTTTTTATATTAATTATTATCATTCGCGGAATACATCAACTATATTTTAATTATTAAAAAATAACAGAAAAGTATTGCATAGTGAAAGCGTGTTTTTTTTTCAACACACAAACACACACACACACGCGCACACACGCTCGCACGCACGCACACACACATACACAAATAAATATTGGCCAGATCACCGGGTAATCTTGTCTGATCAAACGCAGTATCCATTTCTCGGACCACCTGGCTTAAGACCAGACACACTGCTCGGGGAGTCAAACATCTATTAATTACCCATTTATCAAACTTGTTACCGGACACTGACTCTGGTACAATCATCATAGCGTTAAACGCGGTGTGTTTTGTAACGCATATGTTTTGCCGGTAAACATGTTTATAGTTTTATTCCTTTTGAATGAAAAAGGTTCGCTCAATGGCGTCCATGGTTCGTGATTAAGGTCATATTTACTATGCATATGCTTAAAGTGTTTGTATAATGAGATAAAATGATATTTTTACAACCCGTTTGATAAAGGCCACGTATGTAAGTTACACATTTCAGGAAAGTTTGTCTTCAATAACTGTTTTATTCAGTTCCGACACCAACGACTTTGAAACAAACGAGAGAATCAATAACACTGAAAGGCTGAATGGATTTATTCATTCGAGAGAAATACACGTATAAAGTGGCTTAACATATTAAGATATACGTCTTCACCTTTACCAAAAGGACAAACATTTCCAAATGCTTTCACTTGAACACATTCATCCTCTTTATACATATGTATCCAGCCCTCCCTCACCTCTATTAAAATTCTTTCTGTCATACATAAAAATATGACGCTGCGCTGATTTGCCCTATTTGGTTATTACTGTTAAAATAAATCACTACAGTCATAAACCAATGGACTACGAATCAATGTGTATAATTCAATGAGTTTTTTTAGCCTGCTTGAACTTACACACCCAATGTAATATCCCTGTGACCCCCCCCCCCCCCCCCCCGGATCCGACATTGGTGCAAACATATGCAAACTATTTCTGTTTACTGATATTGAGAGCCACTGGTGACTGCAAGTCTTTGGAAAAACAAATAAATGGCAGTTTTCCAGGTAGCGGGGTCCGACTTTAATAGCATGCCAGAGTTCATTACATGGTCAGTGCGCTATTAAAGAGTATTACAGTCTTTGTACCGACCACCTATAACGATGAAGATGTAAACTGAGTGATGGATTTAAAATATATTTACAAGCATTAAACAGATATTTCGAACGTACGTACTGTGTGCCTATCGTGAAGCATTTTAATAGTATAGTTATTGTGAAAATTCGAAATAATTAGCCAATGGGTGTTCATTTGTCTTTACAAAAGGGATGTGGAAGTTCTTTAATTTTCAACGAGTCGCTAAATATATCAGACATAATTTAACACCAGCAGATATAAAGTATGATCATGCCGATTAGCATGGAAAAAAAGTGTACACACGATGGAATTAAAATCATGCAAAATCAATTCACAGCGGAAATATCTCTAATCATTAACTCACGCTAACAGGTTTCAGTAACAAGGCCGCAGTTTAGTCTATGTCTTGCTGGTATTTGACTTACTGGTCTGCATCTGACGAACCTTGCAAAAAGAATCAGCAGGAAGTCATCTGAAAAAAAATATTTGCAAACTATCAATCAGCGCCCCGCATATCTGCCACTTGAGGCGTATCAAAGAGTTAGGAAGAAGTTTGCAGATAAAGGAACATTTTCTAGCGAACTGAATAAGCTTCGATGCATTCAAACATTTTGAATATTGGTATGCAGATTTATGGATACACTAGTAATTGGTGGTCCAGATATCCAGGACCCCTGAGAACAAAGAATAATTTACTCGCATAACGAGACTTTACGAGACTCTTTAATTGCCGATAAAACTGTTAAAGACCGACACTTCAGACACTAAATCCATTGCGTTTTCAATAAAATGCTACGCAAACTAGTTTAGTTTCCGTCGGCTGGAAAGTTTAAAGCATAGCGTGAGAGCTCGATTTAAAAGTTCCACCAGGAAAATGAAAAAGGTGGAAGAGATGATGTTGGAACTTGAGAAGAAATTGTTGTTTCCTGGACGTCAAATCAAAGGAACGCTGACATGTGTGACGTCATCTGCAGTCCGAATCTCAAGTAAGGCGTTACGCTTATTCGTATTTAGCTTGATAGTGCCTTTCTTTATTCCTCTAATCGCATTGTCTTGATAAAGTTATGAACGTATCATATATATTTACTTTCAACATGTATAATGTTTCAGTTTTATCACTGTAAGTTTTCTTTACAATGTGTGCTCATCTCATCACGTTTATCCGAATCATAGTCTTGGCACAAATATATTTGCCCTCTTAGCGCGCCAATTCACAAAATTAAATATTTATTTCCGATGCCATATTGTTCAATGTCAGATCAGAGAGTCGTTCATTGTCTACAAAATAAATAAAATCTCAATTACGAAAGGAGTTTTATAAGTGTGATGTCTTTGAGTGCATCCAACCTATATAGATAAATTGTGCTTTTTTGTTAAAATGCCAATCACAAGGGTCATATAAAAGCGCTTAACATAGAAACTTATTAACGTTATCAGCACACTACACATGCTGAGTGAATTATGTTGAATTGTGCGCTCTTGACCTAAGCACGTGCAAAATTACGTCAAATGTTGCAGATAAAGGTTGTGGAGTGGATCTCTTATTTATTTTTTATAAACCATTTACCTATCTTGCTTTACGTATAAAACAGTTAGTTAATTAATGTGTGTTCGTATTTGTATTTTTGACGACTTTTCTTTTTTTTCCTGACGCTTTTCTCACTTAAAGATTAAATAACAACACTGTGTAAACCTCGAACCATATGGGTATTATCTTGGCGAAAACTCGATTGTCTGTTAGTGTTCTGCTAGAAATACGATGCGATTATATGCCGATTTCGTATGCGTCTTGCAGAAAGCTTTAGATATAGATATAGATAAAGATAAAGGTTATGCAGATACTCCAGAGCCGATAATATTTATTCTTCATAAGCTTTCTGTTTTCTACACGTTCATGTTGTTTTTTTTTGTAAAATAAATAAGACTTCGATACATCAATTTAACTATGATATTTTTATATCATCGCCAGGCTAAAATGATCCGATAATAACAAAAACTATCAAACTCATGTTAACATTTAGAAATTTTAGTAGGTACTTGAATATTAAGACAGATTTATATTAAATTACTAAGGATTGTTCAGATAGTGTGACTGCAGAAAAATCGATAATGTGTATTGGTGCCCGGAATTCAAGAAAACCATCGATTGACATTACGTTATGCATTTTTAATCATAGAAATATGACAGTTGTTAGTTTCTCAATATATTTTAACGCAGCCCAATATATCTTGCAGGCTAAAATTTTTTAAGGACGTTTTCCTTCACGTCTAGTTGTGTATGTTGTGTTCAATATAAACACGTTAATTGTTCTAATGCGTTTTACAAAGACAAGAATTGGTTTCAGCTTAAACTGTGTTTGTATCCGCAAACATAAGGTTTATCCGTAAACACCAAGGTTCGTACTTCTTTTCTTCCAAAATGCAACTTTTTAGATATATATGTTCCCTGTTATAAACGTACATCTAAGGATTGTGTAAATATGCTTAAATTTAACATAAGGTAATTATAAATTTCAATAATAATAAAAAATGGTTAGCAATGTTTAGTAGGATAAAAACGGTATTTAAGTGCTCCACTTTTCTTATTGTATAACGTGAACGGAGCATTTTCATCTCACCCACGTGTGGTTTATCATAACTACCAACTATCATATCTGAACAAAGGATTATTTTAACCAATTTATGCCTAGCGTCTAGAAAAAAAGGCTTGGCAAACATCGTAGACCCAGATGAGACGCCGCTTGATGCGGCGTCTTATCTAGGTCTGCGCTGTTTGTTTTAAGGAATTTTTGACAGAAATATTCTAAATATAGAAATAAATATACTAGACATCCCTAATTTTGGAAAAATTGTGATCCAATTGGGAGAATCCACTAGGCATAAATGGGTTAAACGTATAAGTATTCCATACAAAATACTGCCATCGGTAGCATAGTCAGCTGATTTGCATGACTGAGAGACACTAAACAACGAACTCATATATCCGCCGTCTCACTTTGAGTAGGCTATTAGTAAACAAAAAAGATCCATGTGCTGCAACTCATCCCCCGGGATCTGACAAATGTTTATTTTTGTAACCGAAAAAAAGAGATAGAGGCCGGGCCTTGTTATTGGAATCAGTGTTATTAAGAAAATACTGACCGAGCCCGGCTAATGAGGGTACAAATAATCTAACTTGAGATGTATCAAAGAGAGAAATTGTAGGTTTTTATATTGTATTATACTTTTGTGACTTCAAAGGCGTACTTAAAATCGAATGCTAGTTTATCAGTTGTATTTGTGTACATAAAAAGCGTTTAATTCTAACGCTCAACGACGGATCTATAAGGTATTCTTGATTGATTCCAATCAAAATGTGTACAGCATTATTTCAGCACGTCATTATAGAAATGCAGATTAATTCATTAAGTTCGAACTATTTTTATATGAAACGTTGTTATCTTTGTTATAAATTGTTTATAAATTTTAATTTATTCCATGCACAAATAAATACATGCACTCGTATGTCTCGATGTTAACATCTGTCAAAGTCGCAGTTGAAATGGGAAACGTTTAACTTTCTACAGTCTACTTTATTTATTCATAAATGTTGTCAAGAATAACTCGAATAAGATTATATTCATTAAGACCATTCAACATATACCGATGAACTTTGTAATTTGACTTACTTGCCGATCTCATGGGACGAATAATTGGGCTTTCATCTCTTAGATAGAGAAGTATCAATGTAATCAATTCGATACATGGCCGAACGAATCATTCCGCATTGTGCTCTCCTGATCTTAAAGGGATCTTTTCACGCTTTGGAAAATTGACAAAATTGAAAAAAGTTGTTTCAGATTCGTAAGTTTTCGTTTTAGTTATGATATTTGTGAGGAAACAGTAATACTGAACATTAACCATGCTCTAATATAGCCATTATATGCATCTTTTGACGATTTTAAAACCTAAAAATTATAAAGCGTTGCAACGCGAAACGATTGAATAATTTGGAGAGTTCTGTTTTTGTCGTTAAATTTTGTGAAACTACGAAGATTGCTCATATAAGGTATAAAATACGTCAAGAATGTGTACTCGGCGGAATAGCTCAGTAGGCTAAAGCGTTTTTACTTCAGGACTCTGGCAGGACTCCAGGGGTCACTGGTTCGAAACTTGCTCCGGGCAATGTTCTTTTCCTTTTTTTAATTTTTTTCTTGATTTTTTACTGGAGCTTTTGTGATCCAATGTTTACATTTATCAATATAAAGCATTTAATGAATAAGTTAAAAAAAATGCCAAAATCTGTGAAAAGGCCCCTTCAAATAATTAGAACATATACTGGTTCTGCCTGCATTTCCTCTGAAAATTATGACTTCACTTAGCTAGTTTACTTTTTGGACGACTCTCTAATAGTGTGTAACTGTTATAATAAACACTTGAAACACCAGGACGGTTTTATCACAGGTGAAACATTTCAACTTCAACTTAGATAAGGCACATATAAAGTATTTATGTTATATAAAAAACGTAGATGAGAAATATAATGCAATAATACATAATCAGGTGTTCTTGAAATATGTATCAAACAATGGTATGGAATATTACTAACGATAGCAGATGTCAATCATATTTAAATTATTCTGAACCATTACCTGGTAATGGTATTTTGAAAACACTTTTCTGGGATTAAACCATTTAATACAAACGAAAATGTAAATGTGAAATTTCATAAACTTAAGTTTTAGTGTAAAGTATGTTTGTTTGATATTGCGATGATGTCTTAAACCTGACTAAACTGGAATATATAGAAAATGGTGCGATACGAATGATTAATCGGTATTTATTGAACAAAATTATATGTACTCTATCTACTATGTATAATATACTTGTATGTTGACGTAAATGAATAACTGCTGACAATCTACATTCAAAATAGCGTATATTAAAAGTGATGTCTAACAATAAACATATATGCTATTAATTCTGGATATGTATTTTTCTCCTCACAATACCATTTTTATATAAATATTGGTCCACAGAGAATATATAATAAGTTCATGCTCGGTTACGCAGATTATGTAGCCAAAAATAGGTTTAAAGATTTTGCATAATTCTGGATTTTAAAATGAAAACCATCTTTAAAAGAATCTTGTAGTGTGTCTTATTGATACAAAAGAGCTATCGTAAGTAATATTCCATACCATTGTAAAAAATCCAATATGATCATATTGTACTTAGCAAGCAAATGGAACTGTATTACTAGCGTAGTTCAGTTTACAATTAATCAGTGTAGTATGGAGAGCGTTGAACTCAAACAGATCAAAGAATTTCAGGGAAGCTGTGTATACAATCTATGATAAACAGATTGTGTTAAGGGCGCAGGGCACGATATTAATAAAAATTTGTTTTGCAAATATAATGTGCATTGACCGTGCCAAGGCGGTGACCCTAGCTTTATTCTTATATGTGTTTATGTTGTTTTGTGTTGTGCTGTTTTGTGCTGTTTTGTACTGTTTTGGCAATCGGTCACTTGCCTTAAATAAAGGACCAACTAATTGTTTATAATAAGAATTCAATACTGCTCCAGCAGCTGGAGTTTCACTTCTTTATATTGAGTGTGAAGAGATGTGTTGGCAATTGTGTTCTATTTTAATCGTGTGTTTTTACTCGTTGAGCTTAAGTTTGCATATATGACAACCACAATCTGAAATAAAGGGGAAACCTCGATCTTAGAATGAGAGTTTAATAAATGCGCCTACGAAGTATCTTAAGTTTGAAATGTAATTTTTGTTGACATCAATTTTATTTGTTCCATGCCTGATTCTTTCTGGCATGCAGGGATTTAAAAAAGAGTTTAAGTGCACATCTTGAAATAAAATGAATTGGTTGCAGTCTGTGAAATCACTTGACGGGTATAAAAGGGGATTTCGGTCTGGCTAATGTGGTTTACGGGAACAATTAAATGTACCGGTGGAAAGCTGTTTTAGTATTTTGAAAGTGTAAACTAAAAGTTTGGATAATATGAACGATATAATTATCTACTTATTTTATATATTAATAACACGTAGAAATAATGAGCCGTTTTTAAAACATATATATATTTCTGTCTGTGCACGCATTTAAACTGAGATTGTAATATTTTATAGCAACAACAAACTCCTGAACGATGTACACTTTCGAAATCTCCAAATTATTTAAGGTATTATCAAGGCTGCTACACACGTCAGCATATTTGTTGTTTTACTCTGTACAAAAAATAACAACACAAGTAACGGGAGCCATGTGTAGGTAAATGACTCCAAATTGCTGCTCGACAATTTATGATATGATTAATTTATTAATCACATAACACGGGCCTTAAGAGAAAGCATATTCGTGCGTGTACGCCAGGTCTCGAAGTAATTAGGTTTGATATTCAGATCATAACTATAACACATACCTCTGACGAGTATGTTGACGTCAAGCGCATTGATCTGTCTCGTGGAACTATTAAGATGTACACAATAATCATTTTCGCGAGTACCATTGTGGGAATCATTTGAACTTCTGCGTGAAAGAATCTTAAGATTGATTCAGTAATGTCGCCGTTAATAGAGCGTCCAGGAAATATAGGACATTAAACTAAACTATGGAGAATGACCGTTCATTTAAGTGTTGACAATACAACATTGAACAGATGAAGATGTAACCCGTTCAAAAGAAAACATAAACAAGACAATTCGAAAATATACAATAACATTATACATTATAAAACATTGAAACAAATTGAGAATTGTTTCAATGCTTGAAACCTACAATATGTTATTAAACATTCGACTATAATTACGTAAGATTAAGCATAGACACCGAAAAAGACGCGCATGTAACAATTTATCAGGTATGAAGGCGGGCAATGTAGTACAGGATTTCTCGCTGTCCTTGTGTACAATGGTGGCTGGGGTAACGTGCCCCGTGTATCTGGCAGGGCACGCAGTGATGGGCACACTTCATTTGGACGTTCTGCAACACTTTCCTCTTAAATGTAAGTTGGTTCCTTTCAGAGGTTATTTGTTGATTAACTGCTGTAGTAATTACTTGATGTTTATTCGTGTGACATACCTAATTTTGTATATGCATTAATACGTCAATAAAAATATTACTTAATTATCATGTCATTAGCTTGCTCCACAGTCTGATGGTATTTTGTTGAGCACGGCGTTCATTTTCAGAAACTGTTTTCTGAAGAATGATTTTTCTCATTGTTAAAAAGGTTCAAACCGGAAATCAAAACATTATCTTTACTTAAATGACACATTTCGGGATTTAAGCTAACACATTCTAGTCAAATTTCATTAAAGACCTGTTGCCAAAATAAACATGAAAACCATTCATACAAAACATCTCATGCAAATATACAATACATAAGCAGCTATCAAGCTCCACTTAATTAGCTCGAATTAGCCGGCAATTAATGCTGACAAGTAATGAGGCTTCCAGTTCAAATGATACATTATATGAAGATATGTAGATGCAATGGTTGTGTATTAGGGTGTTAAGGGTGGGAGTAAAACCTCTTAATGTTTATTTGTCTATTGAAAGGGTGATTGAACTGTTCATGCAACGTTTTACTGTACCATGATTCTGAAACGATTCCTACTGCATAGATTGAAAATAAAACAATTGTTGTAATGTTGATATAGCGTATACGTCTGTCACTATCACAATAGAGGCGGGTATATACCGTTTGTATTAACTATGTAACGATTGTTTTGATGCAATACAATAATAAGCAGTTAAATATTGAGCTGATACATAAATATTTCAAAATAAGAGATTTAATTTGTCCGAAACAAAGCAATATCTGTTAACAAGTTCAACAACCTAAAAAATAGCACAAACGCTTCCGCGCAAATTATGACTTCAACAAGATCCTAATCTTGTATGATGCATATTTCTGGCTATGTTTAGCAATTCTTATTATAACGTTATAAAATATGTGCGCTTCAGTTTGCAATGCCAGTCGGTACATTTTCAACATAAAGACGTTTAAATGAAATAAAACATTTGCAGTTAATGTCTAGTTTTGACATACGCGCCAGTTTAGTATATTGTTGCCACGTGATAGCGAGGATTTAAAGAAGAGTATCTGTCTAATTCATCACATAGATTTAGTGTTGCACTGCACATTGCAATGAACAGGTTTATCTGGATTGTTTTAAGGATTGCTCTGAAACGAGCAGAGAAGTCAGAATTTGTTATTCAGGTGGAACTTGCAAAACTTGATTACCCGTTCTGAAACGACGTACGCTATAAACGAATTAAAAATAACATTCCAACATGTGAAAACTTTTTAGACGGTGTATTGAATAAGTAAGGTCATAAACATAATAGATCATTTACGAATTAGAGGCATGCCTTTGTCATCAATAGTTTGTGTAATAAAAAATAACATAGAGTTGTTGGACACTGAGTCTGCTTTGACGGTAGAATTGAATCTAAATCTGTTTATTTGTGATATAGGCCTCCGGCCCCTGACACATACACATATATATTACAATTCATGCAAGACAATGGTGTGTGCACAAATGGTTGGCATAGTATTTAAACGTAAAGTCGAGTGGTAAACAATGCTTAACAATAGCATGCTAAAACATTATACAGTAATTACATGTAGTAGAACAAAAAGATTCACATATTTCATCCGAAACACGCGCATGCACGCACGTACGCACATTCACACATGTATATAATTATATTCATTTATATGCATACATACACATACAAATGTTATTGAGTATATATACGATATATAACTGTATAAACCCTGCATATATCCTACAAAGATCTAGAAGCTATTCTATAGGATGCGTACAAGTAGTAATAGCTGAAATTATGTAATATAGGTAGGGCCTACCGTAAATTGACAGAAATTGTATGCCGAGTAGTAAGCCTATCGAAACGAAATATAGGACTTTCCCGGTAAGAGACTACATTTTAAGATTAATAACACTTTGACATTCATTTGAAAATATAGCTTAGTCCTGTGGCAAACCTCTAAATTAGGCTATATTGAAGATCAAGAATTAAATAATCGCGTTTCAAGTGCTTTAACAATGTAATAAGCAGTTTGTTTAATTGTATGTTCATTTTTGCTTGACAACATTATAAACAAGTTATGTATTTTTGGGTTTATGAAAAATTTACGTTGTATATATGTTTTCCGTATATCCTGTAATACAGGGCACTTGAATAGGAAATGTAATTCGTTTTCTTTTTCACAAGTATTGCAAATTGGACAAAGTCGCTGTTCTCTTGTTATACCGCGATATCTGCCTGTTTCGATTTCTATCGGAAAGGTTCCGGAACGAAGTTGGGCAAAACTGCGCCTAAATTTGCGCACATATAGGATGTCTGAGTATGCTTCGTGTTCGTATTGTGACTTAATATGTTTATATAATTCAAGTTTGGGAGATGTATTTACTATACTCCACCAGTTCTGTAAGTATTGAGACTTAGCCCTTTCTTTAAATTCATTTATAAATTTTTGTTGGTTTGGGACATGCTGGTTCATCCATATGTAATGAAATCCATTTGTGCTAGTTCTTAATTTCATTGGCCCAAATAAAGTAGAGATTTAAGTTTGTGTTCAATAAGAAACCAGTATTTTAGGCATCGATTTTGTGAAGTTATTACAATAGGGTAGCGACCACAGTCTCCGAGGCTCGTGATATATGCTGTTTTTTCACCAACACAAAGGTACCTTTTGCAGGCATGTCGATGGACCGATTCGATACATTGAATTTCTTTAAAACCCCAAATTTCACTTCCTTGTAATAAAACAGGACTTATTTTACTGTCAAACAGTTTAAAGAAGACCGAATTAGATAGTTGACCATATTTATACAATGACGACAATATGCCATTCAAGGCACGCTTCCCCTAAATTGCATTTTCGCTAGCCATTTTACTTAGCGAAAGAGAAGGAAAGAAGCAGGCACCAACGTAGGTAAAGGACTGAACAACGTCAATTAAAGTACCCGCATAACTCCAGCGTTTATTCATAGCTGGTTTACCCCCCCCCTTTCTGAAGACCATTATCTTTATTGTTTGTGGGTTAACATGTAATCCTGTTCTCGTACAGAATTGTTGCAATGAATCGAGTTGGCGCTGTAAACCCAAAACCGTATCAGCTAGAAGAGCAACATCATCTGCGAACATATGCAGTAACATTTCAGCATCATTTGGTGAAATTTGTATCCCTCTCACACCGTTATTTAATAATTATTGTACTAATTCGTTTATGAAAAAGGAAAATAATTGGATTGGGAACAAACACCCTTGTTTTAGACCGATTTTGCAATCAATATAGTCAGTGTACCCGTTACTGCATCGGACGCGAGACTTGACGTTTTCATACATAGCCTTTAGTATGTTTTAAAGTTTACCTTTTATGTTAGCTTCTTGTAAAATCTGCCATAGAATACTACGATCTACTGAGTCATATGCAGTCTTAAAATCAATAAAACCTACGTAAAACTTTCCACGTTTTTGGACAATATTTTGGAAATGAGAGTTTGCAGTACAAAGGCGTTATCTAATTGTCGAATAACCAGCTCGGAATCCGGATTGACTTTCGTGTATTGAAGCGAACGCGTTAGCATAGAACGATAGCCGTCTATTAATCACACTAGTAAATAATTAACCAAATATATCTAACAATGATATGCCTCGATAGTTTTGAGGAGAGTTAATATCACCCTTTTTATGTATTGGCACTATTATAGCGGAGCTCCAGTCCGATGGAAAATAGCCTGTATTAAATATTCGGTTAAATAAACTAATATTGGTAAAATAAATGTATGCGAATATTTAAAGAATGCAGGGGGAATTTCATCCTGACCGCGGCTCTTGGATTCATTAAGAGCTCGTATACTTAATAAAATTTCTTCATCGGTAATTTCACTATTGAAAAGTTCTTCTTCCACTTCAGACAAGTTATTTGTTATGTTTTGGTCAGGCGGTATAGTGCCATTGTTCGCATTCGCCGTAAATAGTGTTTCAAAATGCAATTTCCAGTCGTCTGTGCTAATTACGTTTTCGGTATTATTTGTTTCGGAGCGGTTCTTAAGTTTCTTCCAAAAGGATTTGGGGTTATTTATATTTGAACATAAGTCATCAAGCTTGATATTATAAAAAAGTTGTTTTTTACGGTTACAACAATCTTTGAATTCTTTTTTCGCCTGAAGGTAGTTATTCATATTAGTTTCCGAAGAGTTAACTCGGAAATTATGTAAACACGATAGTTTTACCCGTTTATAATCGCGGCATTCTTTGTCAAACCACTGTGGTCTGAGAGTGGATACTTTGCATTGTGATTCTTTGAGGCAAACAGCTGAACATTGTTGAAAAATGCCAACAATGTGACTAACGAATTATTTCTTCCAATTAAATTTTACATGAGAATCTTAAATACAAATTTTGCAGTAAAAAATATTGTTTGTATTTTTTATTTGTTTTAATTTACTTGGTAATATATGTGTCTAAAAACAATCAATCAAACGTATTGTGCCATAAGTCGATTTTTCTAATCATGCATCTCGTAAGATGTGATGATTAATTGTGTTCATTGTGTTCAGCGTGTGGTCTCCAAAAATACAAAATAGCACGAAATGTGTATGTGTCATTGTTGACTAAGCTCAGTGTATGTTCTCAGAAACCCTAGCTACATGTTTCCCGGGGACCGTTTCAATAAGCGTCGTAGTACACATTTACGATACGATACGTTTTTCGAAGATGCATAATTGCCAAAGTCCATATCATATTATTATAAATTGTCAGTACTTAATTAATTGTATTGGCACCTCAAGCGCCGTATATATTTGATGAGCTTGGAGAACTAGTTCCTGTACTTATAAAGATTACAATTACAAATTTCTCTGGTAAGTTAAAATTGTCGTACGATCGTTTATGAAACGGCCCCCTGGACTCTAAATTGGACATTTTTTAACATACTTGGATTTCAAGGATTCTTCGCGAACTATTAACTGTGCATGTGTACTTATAAGGCGGATAACATAATAATGTCATGATAGTAAGATTTATATAATCACACTACTGACTGCTTCAAACTTTGTCCGTACTGGAACAACCATAAAGCTGACTGAAAGGTGCTCATGATTATACAAATAACAACAATAGCCGATTCATAAACGTGCCTTAAAACAACTTTCGTCTATATCCGTATCAAACCACTATGAATTAACAATATTAAGCTGCAAAAACTACAAGAGCTATGCCATTCCTATTTTTAGCTCGGCGTTTTCGGAGAAAACCCGAGGTATTGTTATAGCCAGCTCGTCGTCCGCCGTCCGACGTCCGCCGTCTGACGTCCGCCGTCCGCTGTCCGCGTCGTGCTAAAACCTTTACATTGGCTCTTAAATCAAAGTGCTTCCACCTACAACTTTGAAACTTCATATGTAGATGCACCTTGATGAGTTCTACACGCCACACTAGGGGACACTAGGTCAAAGGTCAAGGTCACTGTGACCTCTAAACAAAAATCTGACAAGCTTTCATTTATTCAAAACTGCACCCGTAGCCGAGCGTGGCACCCGTTATGCGGTGCTCTTGTATTTGTATTGCGTGAAGCATACATAACTATTACTTATTGAAGTAATGGTTTCGTTTTCAAAGTAGATGGGGCCAGATTTAAAGATGAAAAATATCCTGTATACATGTATTTCGAAATGTTTTTGATGGTAATACCGCCGTTTCGATCTGTGTAAAGACAAGCAATGCGTCATTGTCCCAGAACGCGCAATGTCAATAATTGAAAACCTTTAATGAGCTTGGTGTTCAATGGATGTGTAGCTCATTATGTCGAATAGTACCCCCACCTTCAATGTTGTCATCACTCATAGCATTTAGGTAACCTCGTAAACGAGATTTAGTTGTTACAGTATGTAGCATTATAACAACATATATCAGTATATATGTATGTGCGAACATTTGTTATATCTCATCTTAGTCACTTTCAAATGTATCCGTTATAATTCTATAATAACAAGTATTAATTAAGCCAAGACATGACTTGTTAAACGAATTATTTCTGCACTGTCTCTATACTGATAACAAAATTCGCGTTTTATATGCATCTTCATTAACGTAAAAAATCAACATGAACATATTAACAACAGAACATATTTATTAACCGTTTCCACCTATGCTTTTTGTTTAGCCTCGTGTTCATCAATCAAGCTAATGATGTATGAGAATGAATGATCTGCCTTGAATCTCTACAGATTCTACGGACGAAAGAAAGCTTGTTATCTTTCTTTTACCAGGTATGTTCTGTAAAGTATTGAAACACCCTTTAACGTAAAGTCTATAATATAGAAATTTATTTTAATTTCAAGTATTTTAATCAAAGACCGATATAATGTGGTATTTATAAGAATATTAACAATCCCTTTAAGAATATGTTTCTTTAAATAAAAAAGAAATGCTATAAGCATTATATTCAAATAAGTTGTAATACGATGAATTAATCGTTGTAATTTTATCTGCGGCTTGGTTTTTTTAAACATTCGTGCAATGTGATTAATTCTGACCAACGTCAACGTTTTTAACTTGGTTCAGTGCCACTTCAAATAAGTTTCAAGTCTTTTAATATGTTAAGCGTAGATAAATTGGCATTGTAATATTGGCTTTATTTGGATCATGGAGTGCGATGTGTTTAAAGAAAGTTGTTTGCTCACTAAAAAGTGAAACATTCTGTTTATGTCCTGCTCGTGCTATAGGAGCTGCGTTATCTTGTATAATCGATAGTATAGGTTAATTTTACATAAAAAAATTGTCAAAGATTTGTAATTAGTTTTATAAAGACCTGTTCTTTAGGTCATGACAAATAGAACAGAGATGCCCGTCGGATTTTCTGCTCCTTTAAATATTATTATAATTTAAAAAACTGAAATCAAAATCATATGTTGTTACCTTATATTTGAATGTGTTTCATATTTTATTTCTCGTTCACTATGTTGATCAAAAATATAATCCCAAAATATAATCCCAAAAGACCAAAGTGTACTAAGTAATAGGAAGGGATTTCAATTACGTATCTGTTAGTTGAACATGTGCCAGTTGAGTTGTATAAATTAATCGGGCATGTGTTTTATGGAGACCGTTGAACTCAAAAAAAGTTCACAGTGTTCATTATAGCTGGGTACATAGGCTACGAAATAGATGTTCTGTTGATGAATTAACTGTCCGAACATATGCTGGATAAAATATACTTTGCTGGATAACACATATTTGTGTTATAAATATGAAAATGTCAAGTTATATTTGGAACTTTTGCCAGTACCCTTATGGAATAATGTGTTTGGTTCTTATTATCCATAATCTGAAATTCACGTGAAGCTTTGGCCGTTTTTATTAGATTTAAAGGAGTGGGTCTTAGATATACGATCACACTACAGTTGGATTAAACGGTGGTACTACTTTTATTTTTTTAAGTTTGAAGACCAAAGGGATTTTCATTTCTTGTTAGACAATCCCAAGTCAATGAATGCCAAGAACATTTCTTGAATTGTGTATTGAGAAGGGAAATGTAATTCAAAATATCTGGCATGCAAATGGCATTGATTATTTTCCGTGATTAAACTTGAAGGATATAATAAGATATAAAAGCCTCGAAAATACAGTTGCACTAAACGATGCAATTCATTGCAGTTATGTTATGGTGATATGTTGATAGTGTCAACGAGTAGTTAATAACGTGCCGAAATTTTGAAGACATAATAACGCATTTTCTTCAGGCTTTCGAGCGATAGACAATGTAGTTAATGCATACATGTTCCAAATATCTATATGTAAATATGTTTTGTTTTAAGCAAGGACTCTCTGCACATTTGACGCAATAGAAATATAATAGATAAGAATAGATCATCGAGTTTCTTCACACTACTAGACAACCTTTGATACTCTTCACTGCAAATGACAAATGAGAAATACTCGTAGTAAATGGCTTGTAAGACATTTTGTCAGACTAAAACATTTTTTACACAAGACTTAAGTGGAAAAATATGTGTACGTGCAAGCTGGGGCTGGAGATAACGAAGTAAGAGAGGCATATCATACCTACCCAGTATTCTATTGGCGTTATGCGCATTAATTTTCGACATGCCAATTATAAACATGTATAATATACATCGCTGATACTTCATTTGCATCGCCTTTCTGAGGACCGTCTTGAATATGGATTGTTCGTGAAGTGACAATTCCTGGATCTATGTATGTCTGTATCGGTCGTTATGCGGCCTGTGTGAAGGGCATTTTATGAAAACCCAATTTAAAAAACTGTTGAAGTAATCATTGGTTGTTGCTATCTGCCGAAACGATATAGTGTAATTTAAATTTACAGCAATGTTAAATTATTGCGTTTGCAAAAAGTAGAATTTTCGCCATTGACCTTTTCCTCTTATAATCGCACGACTATGAAATCGGGAAATGTGGTACAGGATTTCGCGCTGTCCTTGCGTTCTCGGCTGTGTGATGTAACGTGCCCCGTGTATTTGGCAGGAGACGCAGTGGTGGGCACTCTACACTTGAACGTTCTGCAACACTTTCCTCTAACATGTAAGTTGGGTAACTAGCTTCACAGTTGGTTATCTGATTATCCAGGGTACAGAATCAACGGGGTTTTCATGGGGTTACACATGGACTAGACAGAATGTAAAGAAACCGTTACGAACTTTTATTTTGCAAATATCTTAAGTTATTGGAATATATTTGCAAAACAAATCTTTATTGCATAAAAGCCTGTTTTTCTTGCAGTCTGTGCCGATATCTTGAGGTATTAGAATAAATCATTGAATACGTCTGAAATCGGCGACAACATTTCACCTTGCGTGACGCATAGGTGTGCAGTATACATGTAATTTTGAGCAAGAACACAAGCTTATTAAATAAAGTATTTCTGATGTGTTTCACATTGCCATAAGCACCATAACAAGCTGTCGTTTATGCAAAAGTTGAAATTCTTGAAAAAATGTTTTAAAAAGTTTTTTTGAAAAAAGCAGCACTTACCGGTGTGTTACATCCAATAACGTTTAGTGGGGAAAACCCAACAAAGTCTAGTGATCATGCACAATGGATCTGGTAATAACAATCCGTCGGATGTAATTCAATTGTTTTCATGTCTGTGGTCGATGTCCCGATTTAGTATCGTAAACCGCTGTGTTCAAGCTTATTCCTGACACTATATGAAGGCGGGAAATGTGGCAAAGGATTTCTCGATGTCCTTGTGAACAAGTTTGATGGGTGTAAGGTGCCCCATATGCCTGGCAGAAGACGTTCTGCAACAGCAACAGCAAATTAGTATCCATCATATAACTTCTTTTTGCCCCATAGGCAGTTGGTAAATAAAAAATCGTTTTTTTTTCTTCAAATATTTGTCATTGAACAATACGATGCAGAAATATTAGTATTAATTATGTCTGAACACCAATTATATCTTAAACATAATAATAATTTAATTAATACTTAAGCAATTAACAACAATGGCATGAACTTATATTATTATATGGTGCAATGGTTTCAAACATGTGAATACCTTCGTCTATGCAGTGCCCTTAAATGAACGATTGCAAGCTTGTGTTTTTTTCACACGCAGTGAGAGGTAGAAAAAAATTAATGTGTTCGGGTTGTTTAATATCTGCGGTTAGTAAATCTTGTGTTTTCTGCAAGATGACATAAGCTACGACTCTGAATCAGTTGCATTCATTTCAACCGCTATGTCGTTGTTGTTATTGTTTTTTGTTTTAAAACAATTTAGAAAATGGGTTTCGGTGAATAACTAAGGTAACCGAATTTACTATGAACTTACGGTATGTTTGTATAATGCAGTTAATTACTCATTTAATAAAAAGCAAATCAATGCGTATATATTTGAGTTGAGCGTTACTTTCCTACAAATAATGTTGTCGTTTTGACTATCACTGTGGCCAATTAGATTGTTAGATTGTTTAAGTAGTTGAAACTCAGTGTTGATGCTGTCGTCAGACTTGTCAAACAGAAAGCCATCAGAAGTCGTATAGATTTATGAACTGTTCAAGATTGGGGTAACGTCATGTTTGTCTGTCTGTTGGCTTGTTTGAGCATATATAGAACATAGATCGATTTGTTTTACTCAACAAAATGTAATGGGCAGATGCCAATTATTTGCACACGACTCAACGCTCGAACTTCTAGGCTCGACCTCTGGGTAACCTTTACAAAAAGCAGTTGTTTTCATTAAAATTTCAAAGAACCTGCGATTTGTTTGTTGATGCCTTGGATTAACGAATTGGTGATATCACTTTCAATATCAAAGAGTCATATTGTGTTAGCTTTTGTCGTATTTTCCATTAAACTTGTATATATTGCTTTATATAACTTACCATTACCAACACTTTTCAATACGTTGGTGTACAAACATATTTGTCAATTTATAACTTGCATCTCTCACATAGCATGCCGCCTTTGCTCTGGGTTAAAAGAGCGGTAAACTCAAGAAATCCCATATATTCGCCAGATAAACCCAGTGGTATTTACGGTAGCGGTGTGGTTTATGGATTTTCAAGTACATGGGATGGCAAATCAGAAGATATAAACTATGATTAATTGATTTACAAGCCCCACACTGTTTGTCTGATAAATTCTTCAAAGCCAATAACACATTTGATATATTTAAACTGAAAGGAAAAAGGATACCTCAATGTATACAGTTACATGTTCACTGTATTGTTACACATAAGAAAATAATGTATGTATGTGTGTAATTAATGTGTTCCCATATGTCTGTTTGGTTATTAACATTATTTATTATATAGTAGTAGCATGAGCCTGATAACAACTTTATCTGCCCACAACAGCCATCTTTTGGCAGACAGAACAAAGATATACCCGTCAACCGTTAAAACAGCACGCAACGAAACAATAGGTTTTAATTAATCAACCTTTAAGTGCGAGTTTGCCAAACTACCACGTACAAAACAACTACACATTTATACATTAAAATTTAATTTCTTCTACATAACTGACTTGGTTAATATTTACCTTGAATGTTTTTTACATAAAGCATGTAGCTATTCATACTCATATCACAAATGTAGTTCTGTCTTTCAGTGGAAAATTGGGGATTCGATACAAAACATTCCAGTCTAATTTAATGTGAGATAAATTTACCGACATTTAATGGAAGATAAATAAAACTGCTGCCAAAATAAACAAAATTTCACCTAAAGATATCTAGAGCAAATATACGCGTAGAATACACAAAAATATTTTTTCCATACAATGGTATTTCTACATGGCAACTTATCAACAATTTAATAAAGCATAAAAGCACACAACGAACACAAACAAAAATGAATTAAGCTTAAAACATTATCTAACCTCTTAGACCAGAATAAATAACTCACATGGTGTATTAACATAATGAACAACATTGAAAATAAAACGAAAGAAAACACCCATACCGTAATAGTTATGTGGTCAATGCCATGGAGCAATCAATGTTAAAAAACAAATTTGAGGTTTACGGTAATCCGGTTTGAATTGTATCCCATACTTCATACTAGGCCAAAATTAATTTACACAAGACAGAAGCGTAAATAGAGTTTCACATCATCGCATCGCAATCCAAACTATCAATAATTTGTTAAAAATGAAGTTATTAGTACATTAATACAATTTCTACTTGTTAAAAGACCTCTTTTGCTCCATATTTTGCTTACATAGAGAGAACCTTTGGAAATAAATAGCATATACTAAAGAAGTTTATGAAAATATACAATTTAATTAATTCTTAATAAAGAGAACAGTGTAAAAGAACACAAACAGTATGTTATTCAAATATAAATTCACGTATAATAGAAATAATCGATTTCATAATTCTATGATAGATTTATGATACGTGTAGTGTTTGCGTATGCTCAAATTGATGTGGACCGGAGTCGTTCACCTATTACGTAATGATACAATAATCGGAAATATGTATTAATTCATATTTGGTTTATTGTTTCTCGTCTATTGGCACACAGTACAAAACAATTACGTATGTATACCTTGTGGTCAAAATAACATTCGCACTATTAACAATCAAACCTGACGCGAGCTCATCGTTCAACGTTATTGTCTCATTTATGAGACAGGGGGGGGGGCTCAAATACAAGCTATGTAATAATTTGTGTACGTTGTGTTAAAAAGTGAAATATAATGTGATTTTAATACTTCGCAGTTTCATATTGCTTGACAAAAGGGGGAAAATTGGTCCGTTTTATCAAATATAAGAGCTGTTTATGTGACGTAGAGGGAATTCCAGACGACAAAACTAAACTTGTCACAGTATCTCAACATTTGGTTGCACTAAGTTTTTTTAAATCTGGCTTTAACGGCATTGTTTGTAATTAAAACCGCTTAGATATGTAATACAGACAACACTCAAATAAACCCACAACTTTATTTGGTAAAATCACTGTAGATATTTGTAAGAGCAAAACTTATCGATTTATAAGGTTTATATATGTACAACATTTATATATCACACTTTCAAATAAATAATTAATAATGACAAAAGATTGACTCGAAGGTAAGGATTTGCTTACTATAGTATAACAAATATAAATAAATTTTACTCAACATTTAAAAACATTCAACATTGAAACTATTTGTTGGATATGATGGAATATCGATTTTAATTCACACAAATAAATCATACATTTTTTTTACTGTTTTAATGTTTACAAATACATATTTGTGTGTGGGTTCTGTTCAAATATTGCCGTCGTAACGTCATAAAAATGAAGTCATTTCACAGTAAAACGTCGTTCACTGTTTGAAAAAGTATTAATTCACTGATATGCCTCAATAAATATCCGGAAAGCAATAAATAAATTAGGTTTATTTCACATCTACAGGTATAACGAAATAATAAAATAAAAAAATCCCATAACAGTTATCACCTGTTCTTGTTTGGTCAGTGTAAATCAATCACGGTAACGATGCATGAAAGTCTGACACTGGCTTGAATCAATGCAAACTGAAGTAGGGTTCAACTACAGGAGTTTGTTTTGATCCACGCTAAAACATGTGTACTGACATGTCAATCAATATTTTCTCGCAAGACTGACTAAGCACTACCTTGGTGATTTTATTTGATTTGTATTTTTTAATGTTAGGAAGGAAGTTATATCGTGTACTCTTTTATCATAGTGAATAAAAAAGTGGAAATAAATATTAGACAATGTTAGTGTTCAATTACTGCTCATACATGCTTATGATCGTAGAATAACAAATTACTTTTAAAATGCCTCACCTCTATAATCCATGCGGCTTTGGATTTTCCTCAGTCGTGTTTAACCAATATATGACAATATTTCGAGGGCTCAGATTGAACCCACCAGGATTTTGGGCAGGTTGCCTCTTTTACAAGATTATTAAGGCTGAAAAAAAGTGTCATCTTAGTTAAAGCAAGTCTTCGAACCGGTTTAAAAACTTCGTTTAAGCGATGTCTGACGTTTTATTTGTTTCCTCATTTTGGTTGCGTGTGTTCTTATTGGCGGGCTTACCGGTATACACAATCGATTCATGACACAAACTTCCGTTTTTGTTCTGCTGATGTTGTTTAATCTGCATTAGTTTGTACGATTGAGCGGTTCAATCCATAAAGTACATACAATTAATACCACCGCCTTATATGAAATAAGTTATGTTCCAATACATGTATAAAGACAACATTGGCCACTCATTAATAAGGTAATATACAAAACTGTACTTTACTGAGCAATATGTTTCACATTTTATTTCTCTATCATTACATTGATCATTTGAACTAATCCACAAAACCCAAATACACAGTGCTTGGGTATGTTAGTAAGTGCAAGTTAGTTTGCCAGTTGAGTAGTATAATTTATTCGGGCATGTGTTTTGCATGCCGAGGGTTGAAGTCGAACAGATTCCTACAATTTCTAGACAGCGTTAACTTTAAAGAACAGGCTATACTGGTAACTTAGGTGTCCGAATGAATACATTTTTTTAAATGAACAAAGGCATTCATAGTTATTTATTTCGTTTTGTCAGCAGAAATCTTCCGTTGTGTGTATTTGTTTTATTATGATTAATGTCTTCTAATTGAAAAAATATCATCTGAAATGAAGCTGTTTACTCGATTGTTTTAATGCGTTTTTAATGTAAGAGCCTTTGAAGTATGAACACAGAACTTTGAGATTCAAGTGTTGAGGTTGATTTTATCTCGAAAGTTTAAATTCAAAGTGAATGCCTATTCAGTGGCAGAAGCCCCAATTTAGTAGACGCCAAGTTCTGTTCAGCACGTGTTTGTTTTAACAACAATATAATTAAAACAATCTGGCGTACAAATGCAATTGGTTACGTTTTGTGATAACACTTGAAGGATATAATGGCGAATTGAAGTCAGGAAAATCCATTTCACAGGAACAATTGATTCCACGGGAGTAATGGTATTACGATATTTGGAAAGTGTCAATAGTTGTTTGGGATAATGTGAAATACATATTTGCTAGTTTCTGATGCTATTTTATGGTAAATACATTAACGAAGAATTAGCATTTTGACAATGTGTTAGGTTTTTTTTTGACAAATTCGTACCTGCTGTTATATGATGCACCATGTACAATTAAAACAAATACTGCTTGTGTGAACATATTTAACTTTAATCTGTTATTCTTTAACTTTAAAGAAGCGTATCTACTCAACAGAAATATTCACATAAATGAAGATACATTGTGTTGACGCACTCAATGAAAATAGCATCATTAATCACAAGAAGATGTTGCATCAAACGTTCACACTGGCTTTTGGTAACTGTTCTCTGCTAAATGACTGAAGAAAGGTGAGAGTTCGTTAAGGGCTTTCATAACCAAATTGTTACACTCAAGTGCAAACATATTCGCAAGTTGACTGGTTCAACAGATTGATATGGTTAAAGTTTATTGTGTTCTAAAGACATTACAAAGTTATATTTCAGGACGGATCCAAGCATATGTATCCTTTTTTTGGCATATAAATTGATAAAACTTTTTAATGTGCATCGTCGCATTTCTGAGAAGCTTTTGTAAAACTCATTTCTTGATTTATTGCAGTTCGAAAGAAAGTGTTGTGGTGTATCATGCGTTAGGAAGCACGGAAATACGGGCTGTGTAAATTATAATGGAAAAATAATAAAACGCTCATGTAATTCGAATAAGAGACAACAACAGTAATGAACAGAACGTTGATGTTTGGGACAGCAATTATGAAATGAGGGTTGCTGTATTATACTAGCACTTTTTAAACCCTCGAATATGAATTTTGATTGTGAGATTACTATTCTTTTAGAAAACATTCAAATCAAGGTGATAAGGAAGGTGAAAATTTAGGTGATATTTTTGTTTCCTGAACATTTCGTGAACGCACAAATCAAAAGTTAATGAAATCAACGCGTTGAGAAACAATTCATCAAACCGAAAATTGCAATGAATTAGGCAACTGACTTTATCCGACACTAAAAATAGCAGGACCATGTGTCTGAAGTTCTAATCTGGTTACAAAGAAGTTAGAGTATTGGATTAATATTAATTTTAATAAGTTAAATTAAAAAACATCATTTAAGTTGACAGGGTTCCATACAACAACCCATTCGCGATGAAGGCGGGCAATGTGGTACAAAATTTCTCGCTGTCCTTGTGTTCTCGGCTGTGTGATGTAACGTGCCCCGTGTCTTTGGCAGGGGACGCAGTGGTGGGCACTCTACACTTGGACGTTCTGCAACATTTTCCTCTAACATGTAAGTTGATTAACGAACTTCAGAGTTTACTATCTGATTATCTGGTATTAACAATCCATCGGATTTAATTCAATTGCCTCTATGTCCATGGTCGATGTCCCGATTTAATATAGTAGACCGCTGTGTTTAATCGTATTCGTGAAACAGTAAGCATTACGTGTTCTGATCGTGATTTATTCCATGTGGTACGATTTTTCCGTATATTTCATTATATTCCAAACGCAAGGGTTTTGTTTATTTTAGATTGATATTCGTAGTTTCCCGCTGATGTTAAGTACATCAATGCGGTCGGTTACACATTCGCATATGTTTCTGGTTTAGACGTGTCACCAATACTAAGTAGGCATACTAATTCCATAAACAAAAATCAGAATCAGAGGTATGGAAGGCGATTGGCCAATCCTCAAACACATTATATGACCGAACAGGGATCGAACCCGTACCAAACCCGCAATCCTAGGAATTCTATTCCAGCGTCGTACCAACTGAGCTTTTCTGCCCTGTAGTTAAGAAACTTTTCGGAATAAGATCTTTTTTTACAGATGGTAAAGGTCCCTATTAAATCTAATATTCGTAAATGGACAAACCAGAAACAATGGTCATTATTATTACATACGAGTATTTTTTTTATCTTCGACCTTCCTTAAGCAGCCTGGAGAAATGTTTTTGTTTTTTATTTTCTGCTATGTCTTTATAGTGTTCCTACGTACAAGTATATACCTTACAATCAAAACAAATGCAGCGTCGTTTGCATTTTCCCACGCAGCGAGGGATGGAAAAATAACAACTAGGTTTGCTTCCACGTGTGCATTTTGTAAAACCAGTGATTACAGCAAGATGTTAGAGTCTGCGACTCGTCAAGAGAGAGACATTTCTTGGAACAATGTATAGTCTGGTGTCTGTTCAAAATGGAACAGTGATTATAGCTACTAAGCATATTCTTAATGTGATATTATCCTTATAAAACCATTTCAGTTGGCCCGTTTGTAGTATTAGCCCTTGACACCGTGATATACCTTATTTAAAAGGCGAGAGCCGAATGTACCATTTGAATAAGAAACTAGCAAAATAGTATGATATCCTAGCATATATATGTTATTGAAGTATATGCATACAGAATTTAAACTGCAACTTTATGTAGCGTTAATAGCATTCTTAAACAGAGTAGTCCAACTTAAACTATAAATGTCAAATAAAACGCATGCATATCAATTGCAAGTATTATATGTATGTATTATTCGGAGAGAGTTGTTTGATCGTTTGTATCAACTAAAAGACTTAAACAGTATACATAGGCGATTAATATTGTTTTAGATGAACATGAGCAATTCAGCTGCATCAATATATTTACGAAATGATTAAATGAGTCGCGTTCTGAGAAAACTGGGCATAATGCTTGTACGTAAAGTGTTGTCCAAGATTAGCCTGTGCAGTCCGCACAAGCTAATCAGGGACGACACTTTCCGCTTCTATGGTATTTTTCGTTTCAAGGAAGCCTCTTCTACACGAAAATCCAGTCAAGGCGGAATGTTTCGTCCCTGATTTGCCTGTGCGGACTGTACAGGCTAATCTGGGACGACACTTTACGCACATGCATTATGTCCAGTTTTCTCAGAACTCGACTCAAATAATATTTCAACTATTATGGTACCAAAATAATTCGTCAGATGACTGTTACTAGTACCGATAGAAGAATGAACACATATACACGTATATTTCACACTTGTAAATAAAGTTAATACAGTTTACGTTTTTTGTGCCATAAAAAATGGTTATTAAACATTACACAATAATTGATTTACTAAATTCTATAGTTTCACCGAATGAACCATACTTATGTGGCGTCTCAAAGATGATAATTTTGAATTCCTTGTTTAGGAAGTAAACCATGGTAATTTTAGTTGTATTCATACATATTGCATGAGGGCATTATTTTCTTAAATACTTTCAAATTTCGTTCTTTTCTTTTCGTTGAACTATTTTAAAATGCAAAAATGAGATAAAAATAGCTTAATAACAGATACTTTTAACTGGTTGTTGGTGCTACAGGCAATGTGGTATTTCTTTTTTGATGGGGGATGGGGGCAACCTATTTATGCCTAGTGGACTCTCCCATCCTTCTAAATTGGATCAATGTATTTAGAAAATTAGGGATGTCTAGTATATTTATTTCTATATTTAGAACATTTCTTACAGAAATTCCTTTAAGCAAACAGCGCAGACCCTGATGAGACGCCGTTTCATGCGGCGTCTCATCTGGGTCTACGCTGTTTGCCAAGGCCTTTTTTCTAGACGCTAGGCATAAATGGGGTAAGCTCAACCCTTTTTAGTTTACAAGATTGCGTGACCTACAATACTAATATTATGTAACAAATGCATTTCAAGACGACAGAGTAAAATATTGTGTTAAAGTCAAGGTGAATACATAGCTTTAATGTATATGCAAAACAACGCATGCAATTGAAGCAATAAATATGAAACGATAATTGCTTCATGTACCCATGCTGACCCTGCCCTACATAGTTTTTTAAGTTATCTGTTTCTCATTTGTTGGACCGTAGAACATACGTGTTATATCCTCTTTGACATGCGAGCTGTTTCGGAACATATGAGATCAGCTGCGGTCTTAGACAGAGATGAATGGGTTACAGTACACAACATGTTTGCTATTCAACGATGCCATCAAATATATAGAAAACTCATATTCCACAAATTAACCAAAAAACAAAACATTTTTGTTGACTGACGCCCATCAATACCGAAATCGATTTATTTTAAACTACATTTACATAATTAAGCATTTTTAACCAATATTTGTCAAAAATGTGACGCCCTAACTTCTGACTTTCTGTAGGGCAGACGTTTATCACTGCCAATAAAATCTGTTATGTCGGTCTTTTTTATGGTAAGGCTTTATTTTATAAAGGTAATTTATTCTGTAAATTTTCTTCTTCATCAAGTATTGTTTTTATAATTGTATTGTATCAAACAACGAATTATTAAATTCTGCAAGCGGTTGTGTCGAGATGGTTTCTCGTAAAGTGTTCTACTGGTGATCTAGTATTCGAATTTATAGAAGCGTCATTGCATAACCATCATAGTTTCTTGTAAACTGGCTTCAAGACATGTCTTCAAGAAATTATCACTTGTGAATTCGCATAGTAAGCCTAGTGGTAAGTACAGACGTGGTGAGGTTTCTGGAATTATGATTCAGAAGATATAAACTAGGAATAGTTGATCTTGTTCATTTACAAATCAAACAATGGTTTAACGCTGATTGACATAACTTTATGGTACAGTAAGACTTTCGATGTCACTGAAACCAAAAAATGCAAGATAAATTATGTATCCATTTCCATATGTATTACTACGATACATCAAAGAAAATATATACGAGTCATGCTCTGAAAAAGGGGGTTTAATGCTTTTGAGTAAAGTGTCGTCCCAGATTAGCCTGTGCAGTCCGCCAAGGCTATAGGCAAAAATTCAGTTTCGGCGGAGAGTGCGGACTGCGAAGGCTAATGGACGGCACTTTTTGCACTTACATCAAACTTCCTTTTTTCAGAGCACGGCCCTTATATATAATGCGTTATCTATTTAAGGATCGTACCCTTTAAATAGAGGGTCACGCATGTCAGGTAAAATATCTTGAACGTGATCAGATGAGGTTCGGCTGTACAAAGAATACTTGAATGCAAAATTGATTATTGTTATACCACAAGTATTCGAAGGTAAAAAATAGCATACAGATAATGTGGATAGATGATATGAGTAAACAAAACAAAAAAGAAACAGGAACAAGAAAATATAGAAAAACACTATGGTATATACTATGAAGGATTTTTAAACAACTGGGAAGGAGCAGGAGAATAAATTATATATATTTTTTTACCTAAGACTGCATAATAGATAAATTTCGATACTTTACGGATACGTTTTATTTATTCTTTGTATGCATATGATGCGCTGTTTGTGATTTGTCCTACACGATTAACAAAACTAGGAAGCCAGACCGGTTATACGCGCTCAAGGCATCACAAGCATAGGCGGGCATGTGCCCCCCCCCCCCCCCCGAACATTCGCGCCATAGACAGTGGACCTCCTGATATGAAGCTATACATCGCACTATGTTTTAAAATTTGTAAACTCTTATCATGAAATCTTACAATTTACAAATCCATTAACCCGACAACAAACTTATCCATTTTTTATTTAGGTGGTTTGAACACACTTATCCCACTTTGAGGTCACATGCACACAATTATTTTTATGACCTAAACACTGGCTATTATTGTCAGACGGCCAGTTTTCGGGTGGGCATTCTTCCGCATATCTTTAACATATAGAATAGACAGATGTGCGGGAAGGTCGCGGATATTCACAGAATGAATATATTACCATTTTAATATTAACAGTTTTTTATCGGGCATAAATATCTGTCTTAAACGAAAAGCTAATTGTAACTTCCATAACAAGATTGCCGATATACAACACACACATTCAAGTCTCATTTTATGGAGGATAAACAAAACCTGCTGCCAAAATTAACAAGAAAACCAGCTTCTGCTATCTCATGCAAAGATACAATACAGAAGCTGCTATCAAGCGCTTCTAAATTGCCCCCAATTAGCCGGCAATGTTATGCCGATAAGTCTTGAAGGCTTCCGATTCTCGATAATGACATATTATAGGCATGCAGATCTCGTTGCCATGTCTTATCGCGTTTCGGTGAATGATAAGGACCCATTACCGTTTTATTGTCCGTTGAAAGGACGGGTTGAGCAACAAATGTCAGCAATCAATCTCGAACAGAATTGAGGAACTTTCCAATATCGACTTTAACTGCTTCAAAGATAAACCGGAACGATTATGATTCATTTTTTTTTATTTTAACGAGCGCACGTCTTCTGAATATGAACAATCAATAGTCTTAAGGTGAAAACATTTTATGGTAAGGGTTAAAGTATTTACAAATCAGTATAATGAGATATTTTTGTTTAAGGAGAAGCATTTCTCTTTATCTTCTATTCTTCATATATATCTCAATATAACAATCAAATCCCATTTAGTACGTAATGAAATCCGTGGTTATCAAACCATATTAACACATTTATGCCTAGTGGACTCTCCCATCCTTGTAAATTGGATCAATTTATTTCCAAAATTAGGGATGTCTAGTATATTTATTTCTATATTTAGAATATTTCTTACAGAAATTTCTTTAAACAAACAGCGCAGACCCTGATGAGACGCCGCATCATGTGGCGTCTCATCCGGGTCTACGCTGTTTGCCAAGGCCTTTTTCTAGACGCTAGGCATAAATGGTTTAAAATAGAAAATTAAAGTACGAAAAATTGACTTCAACCAGAAAAAAACAGGATATAATGCATTTGCGTAAAGCTTCGTTCCAGATTAGCCTTTGCAATCCACACAGGCTAATCAGTTACGACACTTCCGGCTAAACTGAATTTTCACTTATAAGAGACTTTATTTAAAAAATTAAATAAACGCGGAAAGTGTTGTCCACGATAAGCCTTTGCGGACTGCACAGGCTAATTTGGAGCAACACTTTAAGCACATGCATAAAGCCCCGTTTTCACTGAGCGAGGGTCATATGTACTCTACTGGTTGCAGGTATAGCGATCACGGTGAAAGGGCGTGGCTATGTGCACTGGACGGACCAGCAGCTGCGAGGCCCGGGTCAGCCGCGGTTCAAGGACACACACCACCATACCGCCAGCGAGGACTACTTCGAACGCACCCTCGTGCTGTGTGGGGACAGTGAGTATTGCAGTATAAGCGGAACATGTTTGATATTTAAAGGGACAGTCAACCACGACGACGAAGAAAAGAAAAGTTGTAAAATACCGTATGTTCTTACAATTATTAGTTTATATTGATTAAAATATCACGACTGGTAAATAACATTACTTTAAAAAAGTTGTTGAGCGTTCATATTTTCTGTATATTTGGTAATAAATTTTACTGGGTATGTCTACCAGGTAACTACTACCAGTTAACTATAAATAACGCGAGTAGATTGATCATCATCGACACGTGGTAAACCCAGAAATGCACAATGTGCATGCGTAGTGAAGTGTATATATTTTATATATAAAATGATCAATCTACTTTCGTTATTTATAGTGTGTAAATCGTTATGTCACCTATTTTCGCGATGTACTTTGGATTTTACATCGCAAAATTGTATTACCGAATATACTGAAAATATGAACTTTTTTCAAGTAATGTAATATACCAGTCGTGATATTTTGATCAATATAAACTAACATTTGTAAAAAAATACGGTATTTTAGAACTTTTCATTTTTCGTCATTCGTGGTTGACAGTCCCTTTAATGCAAGAACTGCAATTAATTTGTATTATTCATAAATAAGTGATGGTTGCTTGGAAATCATGGAATGATACTTAAATGTTGTTTTCGAATATAACTGACCAGTGTCCTTAAGCTACTATCAGAAATATGTCGAATATTGTGTGTTGTAAGCATATAAAGTTTATCATGTCATGCAATGTTCCTTAAAACGAATTAACAAGAAAATTGTATTTTTAACATGTCTGAACTTGATGACAACATTTACTGCTTTAATATGAAAGTCTATATCACCGTCTGATAAATGGTGCAAACGAGTTGCGTGCGAGTAATCGTGGAAAAAAACTTGTATCGTTTAGTGTTTTATATAACTGTATTTTAAATTTTAAAAATATTAAAAACACTTATTCTAAAATTTAAACTGTGTTTTAAATGAAAAGACCCAATATTACACAATTAAAATGTTAAATATGCTTGAAATGTTAAACTATTATCAAAAGCATTTATATATAAATTGAGCGTTGTATTGAAAAAAAAGCAACAGCAATAACCCCCCGTTCTCACATAGCTGCGACTTTATGACGATCATCCCGATCAAGCCACGATCAAAAAAAGAATCGAGGCCGATCGGAGTCTGAATCGAGCAATCTTTATTTCAACCGTTCTACGATGCCCCTACGTCAAACGCTTAATGCGTTTACTGCCGCGACATTCAAGATCATACTACGGCGCAACGCAGAGCTTTTACTACGATCATGAAGATCTATCTCTCCACGATGCTCCCACGCTGTCTGTACGATTACGGCGCTCTACTACGCTCTTTTTACGACTTTACACCTATTCTTGTTGGCCACGATCCCGCTACGCTTGTTTTGAGCATGTTCAAAATAAGCGTGGCGAGAGCCTAGAGCTCTCCGATCATGAAGACTCTACCACGATCATACTGCGTTTATGAAGACTCCACTACGTTTCTCCTGCGATTTGTCACGATCGGCCACGTTTGCGGCCACGCTTTGATCGTAGTAGAAGCGGCGTCTGTGTGTGAACGGGGGGTAAGATACATTTAAAGGACACAGTTTTTTGTACGAAATATTTCCCGTTTCGGGGATGAGAAAATACGTTATTACACAACATATATCCTCTGTATTGCATTACAGCGGCTAATATCGGCACAGAGGAGCGCTGTGTGTTGCCGGCCGGCCGCTACTCCTACCCATTCCAGTGTCAACTTCCGGCTCGTCTTCCTTGCTCCTTCGAGGGCGAATATGGCAATGTCCGGTACTGGGTGAAGGCGACAATAGAAAAAGGGAGGAAAATCCTGCACAAGACGAAAGTCCCCTTTAACGTATTGTCGCCCCTTGATTTAAACGTTGTTCCGGATTCCAATGTAAGTCTCGTGTGCAAAATTTGGTCATCACCACTAACAATATACATATTGAATTTAAATGTAATCACATTCATATGTTAGCCTAGCTTAAAAGTATAGCACGCAAGCATTTACATGGAACATGCGAAATCTAGTATCATACATTTATGTCATTCCTGCTAGTTGTTGTTCGTGAACGTGCAAATGACAACATAACAGTAAGTAACTTGGATATTCTTGCACATATTAAACCGATTCCACTAAACTAATGTATGCATAATACTGGTTCCATAAAATTTTCGTGCATAAGCTTCAGCGCCATTTTATTGACGACTTATACAAAATGTTCAGTGTATAGCTCGCCAATGGTGAAATGACACGCTTCAATAATTGCGCCCTATATTTAAACTCAGTTCTATATGGGTTAATATTTTCCGAGAAAATTGACAATATATACATGCAATTTCTTATGATGTTCTTTTATCAAGTTTACTAGAAAAGTTTTTAACATTAAACGGATTGTCCAGTTACTATAAAAGAGAAAGGTTTCAAATGAAAGCATGGTCTAAATTTACATTACAGGTGCACGTCCAAGAGTCCACCGAGAAATCCCTATGTTGCTGGTGTTGTCTCTCTGGAGAAATCAGTGTCTCGCTCTCCATTCCAAAACGAGGTTTCGTACCGGGCGAACCAATCAGATTTCAGGCCGACATTTCAAATTTTTCATCTCGTCGAATGAACTGCTGTTCGGTAGAACTCAAAATGGTACATACATTTGTAATTCAAGGTGTTAACTATGAAACTTACTTATCTATTATCTTTTTTAAAGACGGATTCCAACATTTTGTCACGTATATTTCCACCCTAACTGTTGCACTAACACGATTTTAAATGATACACAACAAAACGAAGCATCGTGGATAAAAATGTATGATTTTAGCTTGGTTGTGTTAAACGTCAGTGGCTTATCGTAGTGGTTTTTATTCCGTTTCTAAGCAAACCAGTAATCATTCAAACGATTCTCACTGGGTGTGGATAAATGCACACTAACGGAATCCCGATGACTAGTGAAGCCGTATCCATTATACCTCTCTTGTTTTTGTTATAGGTCATTTTTTGTTATAAAGTAATTTATTACGTTTATTAAATAAATATAAAACTAAACTGTGTTGTGTTGTTTTATTTTTTAACCAGTATCTTTATATTTGGTTAATTTAAAAAGTAAGTCACGAGTATTCTATGGGAATATAAATTTAGTCAGTTGTTTATTCGATTTAGTCGTTAGAGTCGTTTTACTCTAGGTAAAGATAAGTTCACCTAATCCATACAGTTGCACGTTAATAATTTGACTAATACTCAGATCACTCCTCCATTTTCCCGTGCACAAATAGGTTCAATGTCGATCTCGTTCATCGAATGATTGCTATAGTCATTCGATGCTTTACTTTCAAAGATTCTACATCTTTGATATATGTTGATAATGATTTTTAATATCATTAATAAATATATATTTCAGCCAAATTGAGTTTTCTTTAACGATAGAACCCACAAAATAACCATCCGGTAACATTTTAGTCATGCAATACTACGTTGTACAAGGCGCTAAATTCGCAAGAACATTATTGTCCACATGAAGTAAAGTTGCTCTCGACGAGAACTACTACATTTGGTAGGGCTTCTAATGTGAAGTGATCTATTTACTGCTAACCAATCGCTCGGAATACTATAGAAACGCTTTTGCAGACGACGTTGTTCCGGACGGACCTGGATTGTCGCAGCACCACTCAGCAGGTCTGCAAGGTGAAGCGGAAGCAGAAGATTGGGCGGGGTGAGGAGGTCACGTGGTTCTGCGAGGACCTCGTGGTCCCGCCCCTACCGCCCAGCTGTCTGATTGGTTGCAGCATCATCAGCATTAAGTACACATTGGAGGTATAGTATACACGTGTGTGTTATGTTTGCTTAAGGAGACTGATAACATGTTCACAGCCGTTAATCACGCGCGCCAACTCTTTTTTGAGATGCGTTAATAAATGAGCCAATGCTACTTGGTGGCGGTCAGGCCCGGATGTTTTGAAATTTAACGGATAATTTTACAGAATTACTACATGTTTTTGAACATATTTTGCATTATTTGTTAAAAAAATTGGCCAATGTAGTGCGATTCACCGATTATAAATTCATCCAAAGATGTACAGAAACATACAACTTCAACCCATTTGGAAAGCTGAGGACCTTTATAAATTGTGGCATGGAAGAATTCGTAAAAGCAGATCGATGTATTTTGCCTGTGTGACGAGCAAATTTCCAACCAATTAAATCGCTCATTACATCAAACGATTGCTTTGAGCCTTTATACAATTTTAAGTCGTGCACAAAAACATCGGCTTCTAGCCGATTTAATAGATAAATTTGCATTTTTCAAAAAGAGATGGAGTCAATGCCAAGGAGGTGGCGCTCCGATTAGAAGGTGGCACCAATGCACATTTATAGCTTTTTTTAAGTGAAATATTTTATGTCATGGTTACTATTATGTTTATAGGATTAACATTATTTTTTGTAAATTGACTACTTCAGCACATTTGAGCCGCGTGTGTTTTTAATTAGAAAAAGTAGTTTTCTTATAATGTCTTTATGGATTTAAACGTTCGTCTTTGTAAGATAAGAACATTTAACATGTATTATACCAAAAGGTTAAATGAACACGACCGAGCTATCTTCTTTTTTTTTGGAGTTGATACTGGAAAAAAATATATATGAGCCTAATTAAGATTCGTTGACCTTGGCCTTTTAGAAAATTAAGCATTTGGATTAAGGGACACAAATCATTATTTCAAGAAGTATTATCTTACATTTATTTCGTGAATTATCATGCTGTATACAAATAGTGCTGTCGATGAATTATCTTGATAATGTTGAATATAAAGTTATTGGTTTTATTTAGTACTACACAATTTTGGTATATACCATTCAAAGGGAGTTTGGAAAAATGCAAAATTATCTACTACGTCGGCAAGAAGCCAATATTTTTGTGCCTGCAGCATCTAATGTATGTTGTACGCAATCGTTTGATGCCGTTAGCGATTTAATTGGGTGGAAATTTTCTCGTCACACAGGAAAAACTCATTAAAATGCTTTTTAAAACTCCACCATACCACCACTTAAAGAGGTTCTCAAGTTTTTTAATGGGTTGAGAATATATGTTTCTGTACATTTTTGGATGAATTTATAGTCGCTGAATCGCACATTATTGCCCGATTTAAAAAATAATGCGAAATTTGTTGAAAAAATACACATAAAACCAAATCACCCTGAACAAATATTCATGAAATTTCAAAACATCCGGGCGTGAGGCCCAACTGGGAAGTTGCATTGGCTCATTCATGAATGCATCTCAAAAAAGAGGTGGCGCGCGTGATTAACGGCCGTGGTCGTAGTATATTCTTTGCAATCATGTTTCTAATACAATACAATGAAATTGCGAATAAATAATAATACTTATAATGTGGTTTGAGCAGATTTAATGAGTTATTAATACATCACCATATGCATGTTTAATAGTTGAATTATCGCATTATGGTAAATTAAAAAAGAAACTTCAGAACTATCCAGAACAAACGCGACTGTTAAGTTTAAACGTGTGTGCTGTCTGTCCAGCTTCGTGTTGATCCAGTGGGCCCAGCCTTTGACGTGAGTCTTCCCATCGAGGTCATCATCGGGACAATCCCTCACAAAATCCACCGCATTGAGCCCCACTACGCTAACGCTGCTGTACAGAAGGCGGGACCTTTAAACGGCAGCGCGCATGCACACAGACCGCAAGCTCAAGTTTCGCCCCTTGCACAGGTTCAGCCAATAGGGGTCCCTGTACTACCATCGCAGGACGGCCATATGGTGTTGTTAAATCAGACCTTGGCGCAACGGTCTCAATCAGGGGCATCGGGGTCGGATAGGGGCTCCGATAGGGGTCAGGGTCAAAATAGACCCCCGTCCCGGGCCTCGAATGCCCCGTCCACCACGTCATCGACGTCCGTCCAATCAAAACGAAGTAAGTATTTCATTCTTAACCATAAAATAGCTTAACACAAATATGATAATAATAATATAAATATAAGCACGATGCGTATACGAGTAATACATGTTTTGCTACTGGCGTTTTGTGCATGCGTGTTTATGATTTAGCTTTTAAATAAATAAAAACTTATCGAAACTGTAATTAATGAAAGAGACTCGTTCGCAGTTCACCAACATGAAAATGTAAATAAAAATGTCATAAATTCAAAAAAAAATTGTATGTCATATAAGTATTCAGACACGCAAAATAACCCACTTGAATAGGAAAGCTATTAAAAATGTAAACGTTAGTTTATTAAAAGTGATATTATGAGCATGTTTCACTGTTGAATTGAGCTGAAAAGAATTAACAGGTCAAAAGAGTTAGTTAAAATGTGGTTACTGACCAATGTTCTACAACTCATCTTGCTACCAGTTGTTTATAAAAATATATTTTATATTAAATATTTCACATGACTCACCCAGTCCTCTAAGCCGAAATGATCCGTAAAACAAAATTGTGTCTTTGTGTCGTATGAACGAATCTGCACTAAAACTATATTTAGGCTAACATCGTACATGCATGATCAGTTGTCAAACGAAAGTACGGTTGATATTCAAATGCATTATTTTTCTCTTTCCGGGATATTGTTTTAGTATGTTGATGCTGCATTAACAAATATAAGTGTATATGAAGTGAAACACCAAAAATAAACAACGGTTGCGATAGACACCTATAAACTGTTAGATGCCCATAATATCACTTTAATAGTCAACAATCGAAATGGGATTAAAGTGCTTCATCCATAAGTTGGCAAAGCATTTGTTACGACATAGAATTTAGATCCGAATTCAGATATTTCGTTGTGAAGTGATTGTGCCTAAGCTTTTGTTTCTAGAAGTCCTGGGCTGAACCGCAGGCATTGCACAATTTTATTTTATTGTTTCTTTGTTATGAAACTTATACAATTTCTTCCGAATACTAAGTTGTGTTAAAATGTTTTCTTCATCACTACGAAGGTCTTTATGTAAGAAATAAATATGTTTGATGTTGCTTGATTTCAGTATCTGTGATTTTTGTCGAGTCCATAAGCAAAGGCTTTCGACGACCCGTTACGGATGAACATGACAGCCGCGATGTGAAGTATGCGCCTGTGTATCCGTACTACAAATGGAGATAGTGTACAGCGGATTGCGTAAAACTGGGGAATGACATTCAACACACTTCTGTAGTTTCTGAGAAGGGCACCGGTTCTTTGTGTTACAGCAGTGTATCATGAAATGCAACTAGTTGGGTGTCTTGTATGTTACGGTCATCGATGGTAATTGATGTGTACGATAAGTATAGTATTGTTTATGCATAACATTTATCTTGTTCAAATGCTATACTTTTGAATCTCTGTACAATCGACTATTAAAATCTCAGATCTACTATAGTTTAAATAGACTCACATGTATATCTGGCCTACTTTTGATTTTAATAGAGCGGCAACTTCCAGCAGATATTGTAAGTTGACGGATGTCTACTTAGCTCACAAAAATGATAATAGCAGTGTTCAACTGAACGCGATATTGCTAAACAGTGTGTTGAAGTTTTGAATCAATATCTAGTTAAATAATAGATATTTACCTCAGGGTCTCGAAACACACTGCGAATTCATTTCACGTATTCTTTCGAACTCGGTTAATTTGTCTATTTTGACACATTTCTACAAAAAGCTGTATAGAATTGTTTTAACAATAACGAATTTCAAACTTCTAAAAACTATTTGTTACGATAGACTACTGGCTTGTGAACTCGTATCTTAATTGAAACTCATCATTTCTTCTGATCATGAGTTATTCGACCACATAATGTGATACAAAAACATAATTTCTTAAATTAATTAATATGTATCCATATTATTTCAAGCTCAATGTCACCATTCTCTCTAGCCATGGCACACTTTCCGCCCATTCTCTCTAGCCATGGCACACTTTCCGCTGGTGATTTGATCCAGTGCTTTAAAGAATGTCAAACAATCTTCCCGTTTTTGAGAATATGTCAAAAGACATTCACAAGCCTATTCTCACTTTAAAAGTTTTATTATTAACTAGTTTCCTCTATGAAGTAATACAAACAAACACAAACAGGCGAATATTAATGAAACACTGACTGAAGATGCAACTTAAAGCAGTTGTGACTAAATATTAATCAAATGAGGTATTTAAAAGAAATTTGGTTTAAGATTTATAAAACAAAGAAAACACTAGTATTGACTGCTTAAAATCCATTTCTGTTCGTGCCATACTAATCATAAGGAGATACATACGCTGGTTTTTATTATCATAAAGACATAATTTACAAAAAGGAAAGTGAGCCAAAGATGTTGGAAAAACATGTATGCTCTCCAATAAGCATGGTTATAGACTTTTTATATATCGCACGGAAGTGACTGACCGATCGACTGCCGTGCAAACCAATATACACCGCTTCTTCCAATGGGGAAAGACGTTGCCAACATGCTTTTGTAGCAATACTATATAAGCGAGGGATTTCTGAACTCGAACATAACCATGTAAGGAAAGAGTTTTTCTTGCAATCAAACAAAGTGAACTTTACCTTTCGAGCTTTTTTTTTCTTTAAAAAAAATTAATACATACCTACACTTTTTCCGAATATATATGCCATAAATGAATATAGAATACATATATAGAAATTAGAAATTACATCAAATTCAACATATGTCAATCCCAACTAAAATCAAGTCTACTTCTACCTTAAAATTAACAAGAACTAAAATCAAGACGGTTTTGTTCTTCAAAATAACGGAAAAAATAGTTTTGCTTGTAAAAAAGCAAATACATGGATATTTTATATCATAGTTAATATAACAATCTCATATTGTTCCTTCGAAAACATTCTGCCTTGGTTATATACAATACAAATGGATCAAAAGTTCAAAATGTCCAACTATTAGTCAGCATAAGACAATAAAGTCACATTTTTTTCTCAATGAAAATTAAAATTTTATATAAGTGCTGTTAATATTTTTATAATAAAAACTATTTGTTTCAAGATACAGCTTTTTAATAGACAATGATGACATGCGCTACCGTAGAAAACCGCCATATACCGTTCAATGAATAGACAATATGTGTATTCGTATAGATTCCATTCTTAGCAATTTTGGAGACTGGCTTAGATCCTAGCGAGCATCCACCGAAATTTTGATGGGTTTCTCAGGCCGCAGGAACGCTTCGCTTGTTACGAGCTTCAATGGCACCTTTTGAGGATAAATAATGTCATGTCAACAAACATAGCATTATACAAATATAACTAGCAATCATTACAGGTATGATTTTTAGACTACACGCTACGAACAATAAATAAACGTCTTCCACTGTTAAAATATCTCCGACATACTTTTTTAAACCAATGAGTTTTTGGTACATATCCGCGGCTAATCTTCATATTTCGCGAATGCAACATCTGTTTGAATCGGTGTTTGAATCGGTTGTTGCTATAAGAAAACCGTGAGTTCTTGAAATTTACTACACATGTTTTGTAAACAAAAACAATTAGTATTTGAAGCAAGGCTTTAACAGTATTGCACGGTTTCTAAGTAAGTCAGTCAGTCTATCAGCATTAAATGTTACAAATATACGGAGCGAACTCCACATATCTGTGCAAGAAGCATTTCTAATCCCAATTGATCCACACATTCCTGGGATTCTAGTACGTACTATTCACCATAACTTACCAAGAGAATTGGTGTGTATAACGTTAGTTACATAGCTTTAGTTGAGCTAAGGGTAATTTACCTCTGTTTCCTCGGTCGCCACAAACTTGACCTTCCGCACACAATTAACCAAGGCAATCTTTGCTTCCAGCAAGGCAAGTCTCATGCCGATGCAGTTCCGAGGTCCTTGGCCGAAGGGCATGAACGCAAACGGGTCACGAGACCATTTTGCATCCGGTGCAAACCTAGAGTATGACCATTATAATGAAAGTTTACTATTCAACCGGGCTTAACGGCCATGTGAATACTGTGGGAGTTTAATGACATAGGTTGATGGCAACACGCATTATAAATGCTTAATTTCTACTAATTAAGTGCGTCGCATAAAAACATGCATGAATATTATAGTCTGCGCAATATAAGGATTGAATTTTTTGCTAACCAGAGTTCTATAACATGATATTACATATAAGCATAAAATATACTATTAAGACGCACATGTAACGGCAAAGAAGGTACATCCGCCTTGTAAACATGTGCTGCTATTGCCAAACTCCCTTGAAATATTATTTTGACCCCTAAGTCTGATATTGATATTTTTTTCTCTATTGATGAAATAAACTTAAGCCGCGTTCTGTGGAATGGCTTTTTATTCATGTGCGTAAATTGTCGTCCCAGATAAGCCTTTGCAGTCCACACAGGCTAATCAGGGACTACACTTTCCGCCTTAATTAGATTTTTGCTAAGAAGAGACTTTCTTTAAACAGATAATATCATAAAAGCGGAGAGTGTCGTCACTGAAAGCATGTGCGGACAGCACAGGCTATCTTGGAAGATACTTTACGCACATACATTAAACCCCCTTTTCACAGAGTACAACTCAATTTTTTTTTCACTCTATTGATATATGAATTGTCATTTGCGTGTTAAACTAATTGTTACGCTTTGCGCTAGAATAATAAGCAAAGGGCGATACTTTGATACACATTAAAGAAACAGTCTTGGTTTTTGAACCACGCAATGCTGCCTAAATTTTTTAATTATTTTATCAAGTTTCATTTGAATCTCTTAATAATGGTTAGTTATGATATGCATAATACAATTATACCTCATAATGCGGCTGTGCGCAGTTAAAATATAAAAAAAATTCAATACAGTGTAATTTTATCTTTGTAGCTTCATTGTAGAGGAATTTAATAGGTCATGGAAGATTATCAAAAAGCAATTACTTAATTACTCCGTTAAAGATGAAGACAGGTAATGGTGCGTCTACTCTTCCTCTCATAGCCCTTTATTAATATATAAACATTCATTTTAAAAGGATTTAATCGTTTGCGGGTTATGCTTTAGAAAGTTAAAGAATATAATTGTGTTTTGCTCACACAAAAAGCAAAAGACAATAACTAAAAGCGTTATATAAATGATTGTATTCCTTTTATTTGCACATTCTTCAACGTTTTTAATCAATTTATGAAGTGTGTTGTGAATCCCTTTAATTCTTAAGAGTTCAGACTTGGTAAATGAACAATTACTATGGGGCAATAACACCGTTAACACAGAAAAGAGAGCTTTGGTCAATGCACTCTTCATGTTCTTTTATAACATGAAGGTTAGTGAAAATCTGTCAGTACTTATGTTGTACTTAAGAAACGGAATATCACAAATAAGCGTTTGAAATAACTCAAAGTATACTAATAAGGGAGCTGTGGTTATTGTACGCTGGGTTTCCTCTGAATCTCCAATAGCAATCTAATCTACAGTCTCAGTTTAATTTGATACTATGCATGCAATACTAAAGAAGTTATGGTCTTCTCGTGAAAATTTGAGTAAAGGGTACTAACCGTATAAATCATGAAGAGAGATGAAAGGATCTCTTGTTCTTAAACTCCCTAAAAAGCATGATTTCATTATACAAACTTTCATTGGAATTCCTTGAGTACGTCATGCTCCGCACAAGACGCCAGTGGGGCGAACGGAAGAATGGAAAACGGAAGATGTGATTGATATATGAATTCCTTAGGGGATAATCAATATATGCCCTCTCAATAGAAGCCATTTGATACTTTATGCTTGTGATGAAATGGAGCAAAAATATAATCAGGGGCCATCCTCTGTGAAAAGGGGGTTTAATGCATGTGCGCAAAGTGTCATATCACAGATTAGCCTGTGTAGTCCGCAGTTTTACAGAGCACGGTTGTAAATTAAAATTATATTATTTAAACTAGGAACATTGCATTACATGATTGCAAAAGAAAGCAAAGTGAATTAACTAAAAAATACTGCAGCATTACGTAAGGCTTTGTACAAACCAATTCCTTTCAGGCTCCTCAATCAATACACGAAGTATTATTGTAATCACTTCAGTATGATTGCCATACGAAACATAAAGCTGTAAGCAATTGCCATACGAAACATAAAGCTGTAAGCACTGAAGATGTTAATACCTTCCATTCTTCCTGAGTCATGTTCCAAATAAAGAGTGACAGAATGACGGAAAGAAGAGCGGACGATATTATAAATATATTCCGTTCGGGTGCATAATACACGACATTTTCAGGCATTGGTTTTACATGGAAACTAATAAATGTAATATATTTGTGTACAGTACCTCTCGGGAATGAACTTTTCAGGCTCAGGATAGTTGTTCTCATCGTGGTGGATCATGTAGATGTTGAAGCTGATCGCTGTGTTTCTCGGGAACCAGTAGCCGTCAATCTGGACATCGCGATGTTCCGATGTAGCTCGATTCATTCTGTAACAACATCATAATGGAATACATTCGCATCTTGAAAATATTCAACATAAGACTATATCTATATATATTGTGTAAGAAATTAAATGAAAGTTGCCACTGGCAATGTTAAATCTGAGGCCGACCAATAAGTTTTTTTTTCAAATTACATCCAAAATAATTAGAATATGTAGGTGGACTAATCTTTGTTTTACTGTACTAAAGCTATTTTCAACCTTAATAATTATGTTCGAATGCAGACATTTTCCAAAGTTCTATGCAACATATGTTCCAGACATGATAGAGAGATTTGCGATTAGTATTAATGGCGATTGAATGTAAAAACAATGATAAAAAATTCGGAATATAAACGTATGTGAAGATTCATGAAAATCGCGTTGGTAGTGGACACTTCTTTTCTTTACGCGTTGTGAAGAATTACGCTTAAAGCGTGTCTATAATATCTTATTCTTTTTGTAAAAACAGATACAATACGAATGATTGTTAAACTGGAATAGTTGTTCGAAAAAGTATTATCCGAAAATATTCCAAAAAAAACTGTTTTATTCCATTTAAGAAAATTGAGCTGTATAGCAGAAGAAAAAAAACTTTATGTAACGAAGACATGTACACAGTAAAGAAACCCCTATGTATTGTGCACCTTTGGTCATACGACTCAAAGACTCTTTTTTGTTCTGCAACAAATACGAGTTAAATTGTTTCAGTATAGCCTAACTGTATGTACATGTTCAACGTAAATACGGTACGGAAACTATTATAATATCACATGTACAAGCAATGGGTCGGCGCCGTAAAAATAGAGGAAGTCAGTTTCATATGGATTGTTCGTATGTTAATAAATGTACAGCGTCATATCAGTTGAACGTACATCGTGCTTGTTTATCCTAATAATGAGTTACATACTTGTGCTGAATATAATGCATGGGCAGTTTTGCCCAGATAAGGATACAGTTTACCTTGCATAATAGGATCATTAAGTACACTTAATGGGGTTGTTTACAAAAATAATGACAATAAAATAATTATCAGTATGCTTAATAAATTTGCCATATTGTTGTAAACAGTAGGAAAATCTCATTCACCTTAACCAAGTACCAACACACAAGTTGCAATATCAAACGCTTGTTGTTCATCTGAAATGAAGTGACCTACAGTGTCAACGCCTTTGATAAACTCTAAGGCAACATATATGTGTTTTAATACAGGAACTCTACAAAGAATCGATATGTAATGAAGTTTGTTCCTCGGATTCATACACAAAAGCATGCACCACATCGTATATGTTTGCACTGCCTGGTTTGCGTTTGGGCGGGTATAGAGCCGAATAGGGCGACCTGTTATGGTCTGTCAAAAGACTTAAAAAATACCTCTTGTGTATTGGCTGCCAATAATTTTACACTACCGTTTCTTCTGTCGCTAAACTCATCTTATTCTTAGAACTGAATAGCATTTTCTGCACTTGATCGTTGTATGAACTGTCGGGGAAATAACGCATACTTTCGATAAACGCATACGTTTGAATATTTGTCTGAAAATGATGGCATGTCATTTAATACTTGTAGAATTTATTTAAATGTAGCTATTGTAAAAAACAAAAAGTCATCCGTTTCTTGGATAAAACGTGCTCCGCTTCTAGGACGGAAAATCTTTCGTGTGGAACAAACATAGCATGTGGCTGGGACATGATTTAGTGGCCAGGGCCCGAATCACCAACCTGTTTTGATATTTCAGGGCCAGCTCTTATCAATGATCGACCTACAATAAAGTTACGACTAAAATTTTATCTCACAACAGGTACACATTAATGAGAGAAAAAAGAAGTGAATAGAATTGCACAAAGTGCTCATTGCGACTCATTGTGGTCAATCTTTTCCCGGCGTTGGTCGCTATACGTCGTACGGTGTCAACTTTTAGCTCTTTACCACGCTAGAGGCCACATTTTTCATCCGATCTTGATGAAACATAGTAGGATTATTATCTTGTCAATATCAAGACCGAGTTCGAATCAGAGTCAGCAAGTCAAATTTAAGAAAAACACTGTTAACACTCCGGAGGTCACATCTATGACTAAATCTTGATAAAACTTAGTCAGAATGTTTATCTTGACAATATTAAGGCCAAGTTTGAATCTTGGTCACGTGCGTCTTAAAACAACTTCATCTTTTAAAATCTTAGAAAAAAACGTATTACCACTCCAAATGACTCAACCTTGACAAAATATGGTCGGAATTTTTATCTTGATAATATCTTGATAATATCAAGGTCGTGTTTGAATATTGGTCACATGTCGTTAAAACTGGGTTACCAGGTAAAGTCTCGAACAATTCGTGTACCTTACACTCAGGTGAGCGCTTTAGGGCAAACAGGGCCCTCTTGCTTGTAAGCATTCTTTTCAGCGAGATTAATTATTATCAAAAGCAACAGTATCGCAGTACATATTGATTTCTCAAATATTTGCAGACACTTATGGACAAAGCTCGATAATAGAACCGGCAAGTCGCCAAAAGCCCATGAGCTCAAGCTATCGACCAATTCTCGTGTTTCCGGTGGCTAAGATTGATGCCCCAGATATAGTTTTAAAATTACATTACACAATTTATTATATGCATAAACAGAGTAAACGCAAATTAGACAAGCAGAGTAATTAATTCAAGTTGCACGTATTGTCTTGTTGCTTCCCTTTTACAATTGGTTGCTTGCCATGAATAAGGTTTCTCTCCAACTGATGTACAACAAACAGCTGGAGTTTCACTTTTTATTTGAACACTACACCAAATTGATGTGTTCTATGTGGATGTAGTAGTTCATATCCCCGTACTTATCACAAATGTTGTCGTATTTCCAGTCTTTAGGGGCTCTAAGCGGTAGAGTCACTTCTTACTGTGTTATGGGGTTCCTGGCAATTGGTCATTTGGCATAAATAAAGGACATCGCGCTATAATACGGTATATCTCCTGATGATGCAGCTGAAGTTTCACTTTGTTTATATTTGAAGTGTTCGTCACTTTGGAACAAAGGGGTCCATTCGAATGTGCTTATGTAAACTATAAGATTATTCTATAACTCTTCTTTGTACGCACAATGTCCAAGTAAACGGAAGAGGTGCCAGTAAGCAGAATTATTCCTGGGGACTATTTGTAGCGAAGCCTTGTAAAGACTCCATGCCCGTGACACCTGGTTCTCTAGCTCTAGGCAGTGTCCAATCATGTTTAGTGTTGTATCTATGTGGCCTTGAATCTTAAGCACATTTTCGACTGCGGTGCTTCTCATAGAATCTCTTTCAGACTTGTAGTACTCAATCAGTTTTTCAAATGCTTTGCTCTTTTTGTCATGATGAGCTAACTGCCTCGCTGTCAAGTATTGAAGGTAGTACAGGAATGGTTTTGAGTCTGTCACTGCATAATCCATCCACTGTGTCAGTCCTTTGTGCGTGTTGCGTTCTCTCTGGTCAAGGTCTGTCACTGACCTATACATTTCACAAACGAGGTGATTTGGGACGCAATTGACCTCTTCACGCAAGAATTCTACATCCATAATGACGTTGCCTGCATACCGCATTAATGTTTCTGTTGGTGTGCAAGCGTCTTGCACTGGAGCAAGATCTATTTGCATCTTGCATGGAGTTCTCTTGATGGAAATTTGAACCATTTCTGTTTTTATAATGCTCTCAGTTTGGGTGAGCAATGCATCTGCTGTGTCGAACTGTTTAGTACATACGAGCATTGATGCATATTTTAAGAAATTAGATATATGATTTGAGACCAGAGACACTTCAAACATGTCAATAATGTTTTCTGTGATTTTTGTGTTGTTTTTTATACAATCAGATGCTTCGATTGTGGCTAAAACGGAAATAATATTTTGGTATGCAAATCTTAGTTCAATGCTGTATTCTGGATTATGCTCAGCGGTACTTTTCATGTTTCTGGTGCACGTCCTAAGGAAAGATTTGAAGTCTCTCTGTGGATCTTCGTTCGGAGTTTCAAAAACTGCATGTAAAACGCTATCATCTCGGACCGCTTGAAAAGTCTGTAGAAGTACGGTATTCAGGGTCATTGGTAAGACATTTTCCATCAAAATTGTAATAGTATGCGAACGGTTTTCCTCTCGTGATGGGAGCCCGATATAACGGCTGGATAACCTGGCTCCCACGTTGTCCATGCGTAGTCGATACAGACACTGCAGGTCTGTGTTTATCATGCTATTGAGTTCTTCAATCAAAATTTTGAATTCATGGCATTTTATTTTACCTGCAAACAAGTTCACACACGCTATCGTGTAATGTGGGCACATTCGACGTTGGAGGAATCGCCTAAGCATCGTCAGACAATATAGTACACAGTTTAAGAGATTGTCTTCCCTCCATTTGTTTTCCGGAAGCTGTTCGACGGCGAACAAAAGCGCTGTTTTCATATGAAATGTGCTTACTCGATCACCAACTGTTGATTTAAGAAATTCTTTTCTGATCATTTTCGTTAGAATGTATGCTTTCATTTGAACTTGGTTTAGATCAAACATGAGTATGCGCTCAATCAGGTTTGTTGACATTCTCCACTGAACGGGTAGAAGGGAAATAGCATTAGAAGACAACTGGACATTGACGTTACCAACCCTATCAGACGAATCGTAGCTTACTGTGTTGCCGATGCTTCCTGGTGGAACTAGAAACACTCCACACTTTCTTGCATTGCCTAATGTTGCATCTGTTGGCCAGTGGCCTGGTCTTGGTCTTGTAAACAATACGCGGCAGTCCTCGGGTAGCGTTGGGCACCGTATGCCATTAACGCTGTCCTGCATTTCCAGTGAGGTTATAGCAGGTCCATGTTGCTGTACGTCGAATGTCCATTTTTCGCAAGCTTTGGTCAACTTGCCGATGATGTAATTGTTTGTTAACAATGCTCGGTTTTGTTGGTCGAATGTGACCTGATCCCGAAATCGTGCATTGTCTACGTCATTTAGGTCTCCTTTGCATATTGGAACGGGCGTCCTTTCCTGTATAGGTAATATAAATTGTAAGCTACAGCACTGCTGAAAGGGCCCTAATGTCTTTAAAACTAGAAAATTGACGTTTTCAGGCTGCCACTCAGATAACCTCACGCAAGCAATCTTTTTAACAGAGTAAATCAACCCATCAATGTCCGACTCCATACCAAGCGTAGTAGAACCTTCGCTCTGGCTTCCAAAGATATACTTTTTGGTATGAGATGGCTTTGTAAGTATGGATTCGATATTTTCCAGCAGAAGATGAACATGTCTTCTGTACCTAACCATTTCCTCAGTCACTCCTATGTCTTCCATAATACTGTTCAGTTTTCTATCAAGCGGCGTTTTATTTTCTCTTTCCATGTATATTATTTAAATCACCAAACACATCAGATATAATAAGCCAGAGTATTACGCACTGATAACTTCTGCTGCTTAGTAAGTATATGTAGCCATAATCGATGTCCCAATTCCGTTATTTTGCTTCCGAGTCAAAATGTTGATTTTGTCATTAAAACTGAATTTCTTAAGCATTCTGTATTCATTAATTCATATAACGATTTAAAATCCCAACGTTCCATATATGGTATTTCTTTAACATAACTGTTTTCCGTCACTCCATTAAATTATTTAAACGTTCATGTATATTCTGACGACTATTTTTCGTTTAATGTATTTCATAAATAACCATATTCACAGTGACATTAAATGTTCTCATACATGTATACACAATGCAAACAGCATACTATACTTCAAGATTAAATATCAATATTCTCAAATTGTCAAGTCTACCTGAAAGACTGTATAACCGTATGTATGAATGTTAAATAACTTGCCAGTTTAAAGACGAGATTGTTCGCATTATGAACATATCGATCCGGGAGTATAAAAGCATAAACCACCATGTTTACTCGCCAATAAAATAAGATATCAATCTGTCATATATCAAAACAATACCTGTATTTGCAAATAGGAAGTTACTGTGTTTTGAATATGAATCGCATTTTTTGAACAGCACCAATATTGACATTTCTTTACCGATAATTCCTTTTATACTTGATTAGACATTTTCAATTAAACTTTAGGATGCTAGGTCACGAAAAGACCACACGGTCAATTTTGAGTATAAATGAATGTAAACGTTAAAACACGAGTGTATAATATCAAAACATATTATTGGAAATGTTCATTCCGACATGTTCTAAACGTTTGACACAATAATGATACGTTGTATGAGATTGTACATACGCAGAAAAAGTTTTAGCGCTAGGTAAGTACGCAGTATGAGATTTAGCGCGTGGTACGTACGCAGTATGAGATTTAGTGCGTGGTACGTACGCAGTATGAGGTTTAGCGCGTGGCACGTGTGCAGTATGGGATTAAGCGCTTGGTACGTACGCATAATTAAAATTAGCTTTTGTAACGTACGCAGTATGAGATTAAGTGCGTGGTACGTTGTTAATTTTAGATTTATCGCGCGGTACGTGCGCAGTATGAGAATTATCGCGTTGTACGTGCGCAGTATGAGATTTATGGAGCGGTATGTGCGCAGTATGAGAATTATCGCGTAGTACGTGCGCAGTATGAGATTTATCGCGCGGTACGTGCGCAGTATGAAGATTATCACGCGGTGCGTGCGCAGTATGAGATTTAGACACATAATCAAGTGACTTTTTACATTCATTTTTTTCTAGGACATTTTCTACAGTTTATGTTATTGTGCACTGATCTTTTTTTTTAATCTTTAATCATCTTTAAACAGAGATAAATAATGAAAACATATTTACCACACATTAAATAAATTCAGTTGTTTACTGTATCCAATTAAGATTTTCCGAATAGGAATTCAGTTTGGGCATAAAATTAGATAAGAGGACCATCTAGTATCACAGTTCAGTTTACAGTTAATTGGCAAATCAAATTTAAACTAAAATAATAATAGACGTCAGACTGAAGACAGGCTTGTTTTTTATAAATATCATTGAAATTAAAAATATCTGATTGATCGAGAAATAAAAAGATTGTTAATGCATTTTACATCACATTTTCTGTTTAAATTCCTGTTTTGGTCAACGATTGTGAGAATAAAATGTTGATATTGAAATCGCTTATATTCGTTTTAAATGGAAATGAAAATCATAGTAAAGTTATAAAGAGAAAATGTGCTGCATATTTTGCGTTGATTTGTTAATTTTCCTAACACATGTACGACATAATTTAACAAAAACAAATATAATTCACATTTTGAAAGCGTCATTTAATATATTGAAATTAAGTTAAATAAAACTGAATGTTAAAATCATACCGTCAACTTACGAACTCCGTATAACAAGGACAATAACGCGATGAACTCTTCATGATGTTTATATCACATTCAAACGTACTTACGCTGTAACAGGCGGGTACATCCTGAGAGTCTCGTGTACAAACTGATCCAGGTACGGCAGTTCCATAACCTTCTCATATGTGATTTCTTTACAGTCCTGCAAACAAAGCCGCAACTTCTATAGCTTTCATGCATTAGGAATTATTTCATAAAAAATGCACGTATATGAGTGAAAAAGAAAGCGTTTGTCAAAGAAATGAAAATACATGTTACATTGTTCATTCTCATCAAACTTATAATATTTTATCATTTTACATTTTACGTGTTAATGAGATAATATAGTTACATTTATTGTATGCTTAATATTCAAATGAGTATTAGCGTATTTTGTGTACGTCAAAGCATATGTATATCATTTGTAAATTTAGACATTAAACTGCTAACATTTTTTTGTTCAAACGAATCGATCGTTTGCTACTTGAATAATAAACATGAATGTTTTTATATGCATTACTGTGACAATATCAATATAAATGTCGCTTGCATTACTTGTAAAGTTGTATGTGTTGCTCCTACATAAAATATATTCAATAATCTGGATTAAATTGCACTTATATCAATATTTTTAAGTTTTCATCTCACCCCGGGAATGTGTTCATCAATCTCCTCCTGTAAGGTATTTTGCACGTCAGGGTTTGTTGCCAGCACATATGAGGCGTACGTTAGCAGAGTGGCCGTTGTTTCGTAACCAGCGACAAACACGATGAATGACTGCGAAACGATCTCGTGTACCGTTAACCCTGATAATGTATGAAATTGTATTGGACAATAAATATGTTTACACCATGCCAATTATATCCAAATAACTACTCTATTGTCTGTTGTTTAATTAAAATAGTGCTTAATTTCCTTGCATGCGCTGCACTTGGAACATTTGTACTTGGATGCCAGTTTAGTTAACCTAATTTTGTTTTTCAAAAGATCATGTGGTAAGTTTGGATTTTGATAATCAGTTACTGCTGTCCACTTCTTTTTTCGGATTTCATCGTGCATATGACGGACTTGGTTGATAAAAAGAATGATTTTGCTCGATATACGTTCTACATTTTAACTGCAGTTTAAACCTCTGGACTTCCATTTCAAGGTCTTTTTATTCCCAAATAATATTAACTTAATTATTAACTTAACGTTCTAGACAATATATTATGTGACCAAAAAGTGAAACCGTGTGTACCATTTAGGACTAGAGTACATACTTTTATGGACGTCATGTTCTGAATTCAGCATAAGTTGCAGTAAATCCACTCTGTCTGTCTAAAAAAATAACACATATACTTATCTTCACTTCGTATTTCAGATTTGTATTATTACCGGAATTATATTTTTAAGATTATATAATAATATTATTATTATAATTATATATATGATCTTGCATGAGTGGTCGTTTTGTATTGAATTTATTAAGCAAGTCATCTAAATAAAGATAAAAACCAGGCTTGGCGAGATTTTATCTTCATTTAGATGACGAGTTTAATAAATTCAATACAAAATGACCACGAATCTAAGATCCTATTTATAACATGACCAACACATTTTCTTTTTATTTTATGCTCTTTTCACCATTTGTTCACATTGTAAAAGAGTTGAACTGAAGAAATTCGCTGACGTCATTTCACAGTTATATAACTAGTGTAATAACACCCGTGTAATAAACAAAATTGAGAATTAAGTAATTTCACACCTGGAGCGTATGTCATGTTATAATGCTATTTCTATGATTGTAAAAAACAACATCATAATGTAAACATTCTGAATGCTAACATGACAGTGGTTCAGACTTACTTTGCATAACAAAGCTATAATATTGCACATGAGTCGAATTACACGTATATATTAGTAATATTTAACCGAATTCGTAACATATACATACTATTGTTTAGGACTAATTGTTGATTATACCGTGACATCAGTTTTGCGTTGCTCAATTATCTGCTTGCTGACATCTATGAAGAATTCTAGAGAATTCGTCGGGAAGAAAATGCTGTACTTCAACAACCTCGTTAGATATGGCCCAAGTCGAGGAAATATCACTAAAATAATGTTCATTTCATTGTTTTGCCATGCATAAATAATATATATGTTTGTGTTCATTTTGTATATAATCGGATGAACCTTAAAACATTATAAAGACAAAGTTTCATTCTTTTCTGACAATGATAACAAACAAGTTTATTCCGAGTAAATGTAAAACACGCACGATAAAGTACACTTTTTTACTGGTATAAGTCTATAGTCTTCTGTATTTTCCTTTGAAAGGTGATGAGCCAAGCTTGTATCACTTTAATGTTAAATAGTAGTTTTGTATGTCATGTCTGGTTTGGAAAGGAAAAGAAACTCTTGACATTAATGAACCAAAAGCGGAATGTGCCAAGAATGTATCTTTCTGAATTTGTTTCTATAATTCCATTAGTCCATTATTTGGAACAATCTAACGGCGTCTTTGAAGTTTTTAACACATTCACATTTTCAATATGTTGTTTTTGAAAGCAATTACATTATATTAAAAGATACAAACACATACCATATTTCGGTGGTAAAATGTCGATACTGCTTCAAAATATAAAATAATATCTTATTAAAATTGGTAAAATTTGAAAATGAGTATATATATACTATTAAAAATTTCATAAGTTTTATTTATTTATTTATGTAATAAAATACATGTTATTATCCTAAGATGTGTGTATATATATATATATATATATATATATATATATATATATATATATATATATATATATATATATATATATATATATATATATATATATATATATATATATATACGACTAAAAAATTCACAACTGAATTTTGCACTGTTGTGTTATTCAGTATTTCGCCAACTTAATAAAGTCAAGTAATTAGATCTAGATTAAAATTGTACGGGACAATATATTGGCAAATTTAATTATATAAGACACGGGTATTCGCATATCTAAAAACTAGCCTCGTTTGAGTATCGTGACTGTGATAGTTGGCCGAATGCAGTCACTGCCCGGATATTTTACTACTTTCATGGCAATGTTTGAAGCAATTGACATATTCCTGCTCACAAACATCAAATTAAAATAATTATATTACGTACTTCAAGTCATCCAGTTAAAAATCAGCAAATATCATAGCTATAGGATTCATAAAAACATATTTTTATTTATTATGTAATGCGAATTTGCACGAAGAATTATATATATTTATATATATTTAGATAATATCCAAATAATTTTAAAACTCACTCATAAGAATAATCACTGGATTGAAGACGGGACCGCTGAAGACACGTTTCCCATGCGCAATGAAAGGATCATCCGGGTTCTTGTACGAGTTGGTTTCAATGCCGAAAGCTGTCCGGGCAATAACGTCCATTGTAAAACAACCAAATATGCTGAAATTTAATGTGACAGTCTAGCATTAAGGGTTCATCAATACACCTCAGGGCCAGCACAAACCAAACTGCAAATTTAAATTTAAGAAAACGTAATGAAGAGTTTTCATGACGTCGTTGTGATCTTTAATGTTATGTACCTTAAATTAATGCCGTCTACAATGATATAGAATTTGTATCACTGTTAGATTATTGAAAGAGTCAGAAAAACTTGTGATTTGACAGGTTATTGGTATTGCCAGTGATTTGACAGGTTATAAGTAGTACCAGTGATTTGACAGGTTATTAGTATTGCCAGTGATTTGACAAGTTATTGGTATTGCCAGTGATTTGACAGGTTATTAGTATTGCCAGTGATTTGACAGGTTATTGGTATTGCCAGTGATTTGACAGGTTATTAGTATTGTCAGTGATTTGACAGGTTATTAGTATTGCCAGTGATTTGACAGGTTATTAGTATTGCCAGTGATTTGACAGGTTATTAGTATTGCCAGTGATTTGACAGGTTATTAGTATTGCCAGTGATTTGACAGGCTATTGGTATTGTCAGTGATTTGACAGGTTATTAGTATTGCCAGTGATTTGACAGGTTATTAGTATTGCCAGTTTGTCATAATTTCATTGATGTCTGATTCCTCTGTGCAGTTCGTTTAACATTTTACAGGATACAGTAAGAGAATACGACGCGGTTGTCAACATGCTTGTGTGTTTACGCTTCATGATGATGCTGATAAATAGAAGACAAAATAAATATAAATTTACGAAGAGGTGATATTGTTTTCTTTATTTGTTTGAATACATTACTTTTTGGGATCTATCGTTGATCGTGACCGGGCATTGTCTAGTAGGTCTTGTATTAAGATTTCGCTGACCTGGTTAATGTTTGAAGTCATCTACAATTATATAATTGTCATGAAATGAACTGCAACACTATGCAAAATAGTTCAAATAAGAAAACGAAATTATCATATGCGCATCGGGTAATGTATGAAAATGTGAACAAATTGTATCTTCTCGTTATTTGATTACGTGACCTCAAATATAATAATATCAAAGAAGTCACAATTAACACAAAATGAATCAGTTACTTTTTAATCACAAAAACTATTTAATTTGGAATGAAATCATATTTGAATACAGTCATTCTAAAATGTGCATTAATGTTCCGTGTTATACAAAAGCGATATAAGAAAGTTTAAATTTGTTAAATATACATATTTGTCACGGAACGAGCAGATTTAAGACTCGTGTTTAAAATGCCATAAAGTATTCCTTGCCCTCACTTATTATTTTCCAACTTGTAAAATTCTTCACGAACTTGTAAAATAAAGATGATGTACAAAACATAATCAATTAGATATATACGTTAACGAGAGTTGTGAACATGATGAGAACGAAAGATGAAGCATTTTAAATTGCTTCATACAATGAAGTACACGTTTATCTCTGACTATTTTGCGGTATGGTTTGGTAGTAATCTTGTTGAATATAAATCGATATGTATTAAATGATGACATGAAATAAATAAATATAAACCTTTCCTCGCGTAACTGTTAAATACTGTCGTCTTATACAACAAACAGGTTTTAAATAGGAAAATTTTGGGTAATTGATGTCTTCATAACTTCATACAGTGAAATACACGTCGTTATTTCATGAACAGAACAGAAAGATTATTCACATTCAATTTACTTTAACAAGTCCAGTTCATCGTTGTACACAACTTACAATATATAAGCAATAAGAGCATGCATAGTAATGCGAAAGTGACCAAAATAGTATATAATAAGGTGTTATTAATGCGCTAAGGCCAATATATTACTCAACGTTTTCATAGAATGCCTCAGTTCTTATTTTAAACGCATTTTTACAATATATCGCGAGTTTAGTATTTGTTAACAAAAATATAAATTAATGCATATTATGTCGGTTATAATAGAATTTGTAAATCACAGTGCCTGTCAATGTGGAAAATAAACATTAAATACCAGTGGATAACAACTAGATTATTTTTATCCAGCTCAAGTAAAATGATAAGGTTTGGTAATTTCACTCCAGACTGACTAAGGGCCAAGTTTTGGGGGACTAATTGTCTTATTTTTTTAAACATATTTCTTTAAAGTCACTTTCCGTATCAAAAAAACCATCGTAAACAAAAGAAAACATATAATACAATGCCATGTAATTGTTTAATTAAGTTTTATCGATGCATAATCTAAAGCGATCTTTCTTGCGGTATAAAGCGACGATTATGCAATCATCCGACATCATATTATGACGTCATAATGAACAAATCTCATGACGCACAAGCAAAACTAAAGAATGTTTATAAATAATGGCACTCGTACGACTAAAAATAAGTTGCATATGACCAAGTATGAAGGTGTGTATTGATAATACCATCATGCACCAAAATCAACAAATATCACATATATATATATATATATATATTATATATATATATAGTATATATATATATATATACTAGATATATATATATATATATATATATATATATAAAGAGAGAGAGAGAGAGAGAGAGAGAGAGAGAGAGAGGAAGAGAGAGAGAGGGAGAGAGAGAGAGAGAGAGAGAGAGAGAGAGAGAGAGAGAGAGAGAGAGCGAGAGAGGGGAGAGAGAGAGAGAGATGGATGGATGGATGGATGGATGTGTATGGATGGGTAGATGGATAGATGGTTAGATAGATAGATAGATAGATAGATGATGATGGATGATGGATGGATGGATGGATGGATGGATGGCATGGCTGTCTGGATGGATGGATGGATGGATGGATGGATGGATGGATGGAGGATGGATGGATGGATGGATGGATGGATGGATGGATGGATGGATGGATGGATGGATGGATGGATGGATGGATGGATGGATGGATGGATGGATGGATGGATGGATGGATGGATGGATGGATGGATGGATGGATGGATGGATGGATGGATGGATGGATGGATGGATGGATGGATGGATGGATGGATGATGGATGGATGGATGGATGGATGGATGGATGGATGGATGGATGGATGGATGGATGGATGGATAGATAGATAGATAGATAGATAGATAGATAGATAGATAGATAGATAGATAGATATCGATAGATAGATAGATAGATAGATAGATAGATAGATAGATAGATAGATAGATAGATAGATAGATAGATAGATAGATAGATAGATAGATAGATAGATAGATAGATAGATAGATAGATAGATAGATAGATAGATAGATAGATAGATAGATAGATAGATAGATAGATAGATAGCTCGCTCGCTCGCTCGCTCGCTCGTCTCGCTCGCTCGCTCGCTCGCTCGCTCGCTCGCTCGCTCGCTCGCTCGCTCGCTCGCTCGCTCGCTCGCTCGCTCGCTGCGCCCTCCCCCCTGTTTTCTGTTCCGTTTTTTCCCCCCTTTGCGCCCAATAATGTATATTGCATTCGATATGTGTGTTCTAAAGTATATAATTTAGCTACCATCTTAAGTTTCGCAGCGCTGAAGCTTGGCGTCAGGATGCTTCTCACTCTTTTCCACTCTGCGTCTTTCAAGGCCAAAAGTGTGGCGTCCGAGGGAGGGGGTTCATATACTCCGGTTAATGTCTGCAAATGTTTAGCATTGATAAGTGCCTGAATGTCAACAAAAATCATGGTAACCCACTAATCTTCTTGCATCGTATTCTACAACGGTTATTTCCTTAATATAGATTTCAAGTAATTTGTTTGTTAAAATAGTATTATCCAAGCACAACCATGATTCGATCCTTATAATTTAGCATATATATTATTTGAAAACTTTAAAAATAGCGCATGTATATAATATCATTGCATAAACGAATTGCAACTGAATAAATTATGTTTTGTAAACATTTCAACGTTAATAAAGTGATGATATTTAAACTTACAAATCGGTTCTGGAACTCAACGTGGTCCTTGACTAAGATCTTTTTCAAGATGTCAAGATCACACACGTTGATAAGATTGACCATGCCGAGAGAGCCACTTGGTACAGAAAATAACGCAATCGTTAATTAACAAAGAAAATAAACTCTCCAAACAGGAACAGGTATCATGGACATTATGGACATTTTAAAAAGTATTAAAGTATGTCTGAGGTTTGAGTTATGCTTAACATCAGGTACATTTTAAAGAAAAATAATAGAATAAGACGTGATATTTCAAATTAAGTTGTAACATTTGTATTGAAAATGCATTTTATTTTTTAGAGAAAACAATAATTATACAACTACTGTATGCCCCACCCATAAATCTTCCCGAAACGTTCGATTCGCCTGCGTTCACCATCTGGTGTTGGCTGGATATAAAAAATACAATCAATGAACGTAGCAAGAAAACAAGGTACACATATATAAATTATCATTCAGTAATCATACTTCATTGCCATTTATTTTGAAATAACAAACAGACGGAATTTTGTTGTTTTCTATTCTTTAACACGTAAAACAATCGCAAGAAAAAGACAAAACCAATGCGTTCGCGAGCGCTTGCTTTGTATTAGCATACGTACATCTGTGATATTTTAGAAAAGGTGTAAAAATCAGAAACTTACGTTTGATAAAGCGAACGGAAGAGTCCCTATAATTGGCAGTGGGAAGTATCCTTTCACGTTGTATTTCCATTTCCAGCGGATATTTTGTACCCAGTCGTATCTACAGATTACACAAGCAGTTCTGGTAAATACTGTTGGGAAACAGTGTTTACATTAAGTAATATATATGTGGTAATAAGAAGAAGAAAGAATTTATCACTTATGAAAATGATGTTTGAAATTATATATATAACATATGCCAACTATTTTATTTGAAAACTTTAAAAATAGCACATGTATATAATATCATTGCATAAACGAATTGCAACTGAATAAATTATGTTTTGTAAACATTTCAACGTTAATAAAGAACATAAAACCTGAACCTTGCATCTTTCGAATTATCAACATCAAAGCCGTGTAATATAGGGGAGTTTCGTCAGACTGTCGATTTATTATGAACGTTTATAGTAACTATCGTCGCTTTAAAGAAAAAAAAGAAACTGTGCTTTCATATACTATACGCCATTTTTAAGATCACTGTTTCATCACATATACGGGTATAACCCGATAATTGTATTATAACTAAATAGTTTTTTGTGTGTAAAAAGGTAGATAAACAACTAGCATGACAGACATCTCGATTGGAAGATATCTTTTTAATTCATAGTGAGCAAGATATGCTTCTTGATCGACCGAGGGTGATTAGGTTAGCAAATTTTCATACTGATTAGTATTAAATCAGATAATTTTATCTAATTGGTTCCGTGTCTATTTCTGCACGGCGATTCAACCACAGAAACGACGAGTTTAACGCTATGTATTTATGTCGCATTTATTACTATACGGTCAAATGAACGCTGCTTTCTATACGGTCGAGGAAAAGGAAATAGAGGAGAATAAGTGTATTGTGGTATAGTCGTTATTTCCTTTAAAGTTAATTTGCTAAACAATCTGAACAAAAACGAAATTTGGTCAGCCAATTCTCCAAAAGAATATAATATAATGACAACGGAATATACCGTGGGTTTCAAAGATATTAACAACGGAATATATACAGAGGCATTCGAAGATAGTTACTTCCTTGGGTCTCGCAAATAGTGACATCGGGATACATAAATTTAGTTCAAAAGACAGTGATAACATGATATATTCCGTTCAGACGATAAAAGGTTATCAGGAAAAAATAAGTTCTGATGCGGAGATCGGATTCCGATCTTAAATATTATACAGATATTTCAGATAAAGACAAAAATATTCCTTCTGAAACATTATCAGGAGATGCATTATTGTGTAATTTGTTGCCATCCGCTAGTATTGCATTTGCAGCAAAATTAAATGGAAACTGCCAATACGACACAGGACTTCAAGAGATTGAATTACACATACGATTAACATGTCTTACCATAACTGCAGAAACCTTTTAATTCCGTTAATACCGACAACGCTTACCCGTTTTATACAAGTGGTAGCTATATAAGGCTATTTATTGTATATTTGGCGTATGTTTATTTCGCATGGGGTTGCATTTTGAGAGTGTGTACCAGCGACCCTACTTAATCCATTTACTAGACTCACGAAAGTTGAAACGAATGTTCAATTAAAGGTACTATTTCCAGCCTTGAGTTTTAAAAGGGAGATATTTAAATATTCGAGTGGTCTTATTCTATGGGGGAACCCAGAGAAAACCCAACCTGCCCGGTATGGTGAGCACCGACCAAACTCCCGTGCTGTCGGGAGTTGGGATTAAATCCGGGTCAAGTTTACAAACCACTGGGCAGCAAACGCTTTTTCGGAACATGATTCTGAAAGTATTTTAAATATGGCAGCTATGTTTGCATCCACATATTAGTTGGGATTTCCAAAATCGACTCCATGAAGGTGTAGTTTTTAGTTGTGAGCGTTAGCAAGTCAGTCTGCTCTTCGCTACGCTAGGAACGATTACTGCAAGTCAGTCTGCTGTTAGCTACGCTAGGAACGATAACCACTGCCTGTCTGCACTTCCTGCAGTAAAATTATGCAGACGACGAATGCTAGAAGCGTCTGCTCTACTACGCTAGGAACGATAACCACCGCATCTGCCTGTTTATAGTTCACCACTGGTACACTGAAGTGTGTATTTAATCGATAGTGTTTAACAGCTTGTAAGACGACAGTCTAGTGTTTATCATTTAAATCTGTACATATTGGCTGCTTTCAGGGAAAACGGGGCTTAATGCATGTCAAATAAGATTAGCCTGTGCACACTGATTAGCCTGTGCAATGCGAACAAGCTTATAAAGGACGACACTTTCTGATTTTATGGTGTTTTTCGTTTAAAGACAGTCTCTGGTACAGGGATGACAATTAATGCATATGCATTAACCATGTTTTCCCAAAATGAAGCTTAAATTATCTTTTTTATTAATGATTTGAAAAAAAAACACATCTCGACCTATGCTTTAAGACACACTCTTTATAAATTTGAATGGGTTGTGTTCATTTCAAATTTGCGATATAAAAAGCTATAACATAATTTAGACAACTGAGTTGCGTCTAAGATTATACAACAGCGAACAACTTCAGCGCCTTCAGCGCTTTGATTTAAGAGCGCAAAAACGATCGTAGTTGTCTGATATACTGACCGACCCAAACTATAAATAGATGGTGACGCCCATGCGTTACACTACGTTATACCGGTGTGTACACCACTTGATAGTGCATGTTAGCCCGATATCGACAATCAGCATACTATCGAATTTTAAGTTTATTGCTGAAGTTGTAGCATTCAACTCAACTACATATGTCTTCGAAATTATTTCCGATGATTTTGTAAACCATTTATTTACCTTAGTGTGATTTTTGTCAATAAACTAGTCTTAAATGTTTTTGTACACTTTAGACTCACCCATCACTATTATTGGTACACGTACTTACACTACACTGAGGAGAAACAGAACAAGTATTGTTCTCAATTGTTCCCATAAGGTGAAAGTCAACCCAAACACCTCCATAGCCGAACACAGCGTCAGATACAGTGTACTCTGTCGTTCAAGCTGATTTAAGCGGAAGAACACAGCGACTCTATTTTATATCAAGGATCTTTCCATACATACGAGCTTTCCGTTGTTAACACAATGTATATATTGTTATCAAAAAGAGGTGCGTGTATTTAAGTAAACATTATAGCAGACACAGTGATCTCTCTGCACGCACATAACCATAGTATAGAGGCAAAGCTGCAATTTTGACAGATGTGTCGCCAGATTAAGATATTGATCATCATTTTGCTTGTGAAGGTCGATACTTGTTTGCATGAGTACATGTAACATTTGTCTCAAATGTAGCGCGGTTAAACCTATTTCAAAATGCGATGCAAATCTACGCGTTTGCATATTTTATATAATTTATAACGTAATTTTAACACAATTAGATAATAAGTAAGGGCGGCTACTCCTTCGAATGTAACGATGTGTATGCATACACATTACACTATTGCGCTACCAATGAAATTTTACACAAAAAAGTCAACCATCACAAGCTACTTACATTACACTTATTACAAACATTAGCAGTGATGTTTTCAATAGTTCCCATACGGAAAACGCAAATCCGAAAACCTCCATAGTCAAACAGTATCAGATTCAAGGATTATTGCACCAACATAAAACGGTTATATTGATTATCGGGTGTAACGATGTGTTTTCCCCATCTCCAGTTCAAACAAGCCTGTGTCCCAAATTCCGAGCTTATCGTAAAGTCGTAAGCGCATTGGCGGTTATTTAAGTGTACTAAACGACGCACTTCAAGCGATTAGACCACATACGAAGCAATCAGACGACGCGTTGTGTGTGATGACAGCAGTGTTAAGTATGAAATCATACAGCAATTGTTGTTTTCTGTTGTATAAGTTCCGGTTAATAAACTGTTAATGAAGGCTAATTAAAAACCTCCGTTAGTTTATTGCAGTTTTATGCTTATGCTAACGTTGGTAGTCTAACTGACACGAATGTTGTTCTTGTAATATTATGGAATTTTCGTGTTACTTTGTGGTTATTAAAATAGCTTTATTCACGTCTTTTCAGTTAAAATACTAGCAGTTTAAGTACTTCATGTATGCGTCCTTTTCAAAACTTTCTGTTTGTCTGCACCTCAAAAAATGTGACTTACGTGTGTTAAGTTAGCCTAATTGCCTATTTAGCATATTTAGCCTACTGTATTTAGCAAGTTTAGTACGTAGGTTGAAATATACATCCTTTTAAGTTTATATTTGCATATTAAGCAGTCATTTTAATCTATAAAGCCTATATTATTAATATATGAAATAAGCTTAACTATACGTCCAATTTAGGCTATGTAGACTATTTAGCAGCAAGTTAAGCCTTTTTTTGCCTAATAAGCAATATTTTTAAAATGAAACAAGAAACAATAGTCACATTTAGCCTATTAAGTAGCATATTCAACCTTATAAGGTAACACTGGTGGTATTGATATATATGTCTCCATATCTGGAATTGAACATTGAATATTGAATATTTATATGTAGCACTATAATAAAGTATAAAAACAACCTTATTAAAGGTTTACATGTCTTAAATCTTCCCGAACATTAACGAACCCGCACTCGTGGAACAATATAATTAGGCATTATTATTATATCAATACCACCAGTGTTACAATAAGCCTATTTTAAAAGTTTATTTAATATGTTAAAACATGCACCCTATTTACCCTTTTAACTTGTTCGCGTATTACGCGTCATTTTGCATGTGAGTGGGTATGCCCCTTTAGGGGCCCCTTTCGGACGAACAAGAGTAATCCCCCGGAAGCGACCTAGTGCACTCTGACCAGCCGTCGACTGCCTTTCGGGCTGAACTAGTTTCGGCCGGGATTTGTAATAAGGGTCGGCCGTGCATGCAGCTTATTCAGCCTATTTCTCGTATGCGTCATTTCCCAGTCAGGTTATGACTATTTAGCGTATTGCGCGTCATTTTGCATGTGAGTGGGTATACCCCTTTTAAGGGCCCCTTTTGGACGAACAAGAGTTATCCTCCGGAAGCGACCTAGTGCAAGCTGACCAGCCGTCAAATCCCTATAGGGCTGAACTAGTTTCGGCCGGGACTTGTAATAAGGGTCGGCCGTGCATGCAGCCTATTTAGCCTATTTTTCGTATGCGTCATTTCCCAGTGAGCGGGTATGCCCCTTTTAGGGCCCCTTTCGGACAAACAACAGTTGTCCCCTGAAAGCAACAAAGTGCACTCTGAACTGTCGTCAAATTCCTTTCGGGCTGACCTAGTTTCGGCCGGGACTTTTAATTAGGGTCGGAGTCAGGTTATGACTATTTAGCGTATTGCGCGTCATTTTGCATGTGAGTGGGTATGCCCCTTTTAAGGGCCCCTTTTGGACGAACAAGAGTTATCCTCCGGAAGCGACCTAGTGCAAGCTGACCAGCCGTCAAATCCCTATAGGGCTGAACTAGTTTCGGCCGGGACTTGTAATAAGGGTCGGCCGTGCATGCAGCCTATTTAGCCTATTTTTCGTATGCGTCATTTCCCATTGAGCGGGTATGACCCTTTAAGTTCCCCATTCGGACAAACAAGAGTTATCCCCCGGAAGCGACCTAGTGCACGCTGACCTGCAGTTGACTGTCTGTCGGGCTGACCTAGTTTCGGCCGTGACTTTTGATTAGTGTCCGAGTCAGGTTCAGCGGGCCCCTTTCGGACGAACAACAGTTATCCACCGGAAGCGACTAACATGTAGTGCACGCTGACCAGCCTTATACTGCCTATCGGGCTGAACTAGTTTCGGCCGGGACTTTTAATTAGGGTCGACCGTGCATGCAGCCTATTTAGCCTATTTCTCGTATGCGTCATTTCCCAGTGAGCGGGTATGCAATGCTCAATATCCTTAAAAAATATTGCTCAAACTCTATTTTACTATTTATATCGTCTGGTAGTTTTACATTGGCATTTTTACCTATGGCATTTTTACCACTTTACTTCTGGCATTTTTAACTGTGGCATTTTACCGCACACCAGGTTTCTTGGTATCTCAAGAGTAGCCTTTTCAGTATACATATCCTGACAAGACTGCGTTGATGAGCAGACTGGGCTGGAGTTACGCTGACAGAATATTGCATAAGACCCATTTTTACATGACGCGGGTCTTTAAAAATCTCATCACGGCTTATAAATGAAACATCAAACCACGATACTTACCAATAGAAAATTGACACTGTGTTATTTATAGCAAACTGGCAAATGTCGGTACCCTATTCTGTCACGAATATACTATTTCGGTAGTTTTTGTGTCCTATATCAAACCACGATAGATGACTATAGAAAATTGAAGTCACATTGTGTTATTTATAGCAAACTTGCAATTGTCACTAGACTTGTCTTGCCTGCATACGTCACATAAACTATTTAGGTAGTTTGATCCCACACTTGTCATTCAGTTCTTCACTTAAATTTGTGTTATTTGATTTATTGACAGCAATACTGTGTAATAAACATAACACGCTTATTGATAGTACATTCCGCCTTAACCCGACGATTTACTGACCCAGCACTCACCCTGTAAGTCTCGGGGATGCAATTTACCAGAAAGCGTAATTTTAACTGCGGCAGATAGTAGTCCGCATCACCCTAAACTGAGCAGTGTTACATCATATACTTAACAAAAGCGGTGATGTTGCAAATGTTTTGGGAGACTATGCTCACAACAGCCAATGGAATAAATGAAGTGTATTCATTCGGGTCTGCTGGCGTTATGTAAAAGGTCATTTAAGGTGAAAAGGCGGGTTAAACAGCTTCGCAGAAAAAAATACATTATTGTTCGAAATTTACACACATTATGAACATTATGGAATATTGTAAAATTAAAGTTTTTGCTACTAAAATTATGCTTCAAATAAACAACTGCAAAAGAAACAATGCTAATATTAATATTTGAACGCGTATATTATTTGACAAATATAAAAAAATTTACTCAAATTATTATTTTTTTATTAACCCATATTTCCTTAATATAGAAATTTTGCGTATTATTGTCAGTAAGGTTCGATTTGTCATTGGCGGCTCGGCAACTTCTTTAATGCCCCACGAGTACTCTTTAAGTCCCTGTTCGCGGAGATATACATGGGCAGAATCGTAAGAAAACGTGTTTTTATTGAGGATATCACTGAAAATCCGGATGAAATCGGTTGAAAACGAACAATACAGCGATTTTTATTTTGCGGTCGAGAACGGTAAAGTACGAACACGACCTAATTAATATTCATGATTCGACACGTTAATTCAAACCTAAACAAACAAAATTGCGGCTACGGGCGAATTTATCGGAGAGAAGGTAAGAACTAATGCAAATACATCTGTTACAGACGGAAATTGAGTTTCAACGCTACGTTTTTGCTAAATCTATGTATTTATCTTTCATTATGCTAATAATGTTTAGCAAAAGCTAAATATAGAATTTGCTTTGTTTTTCTTACAAGGCAAACAAAGTGAACTTTCTTTAAGAAAATTTAATATATATCTACACTTTTTCCGAATATATATATGCCATAAATGAATATTTAATACATATATATAAAATACATCACATCCAAAATATGTCTATTCCAACTAAAACCATTTCTACTTCTACCTTAAAATCAACAACAACTAAAATCAAGACGGTTTTGTTCTTCAAAATAACGGAAATAATATGTTTGCTTTAAAAGGCCAATACATGGAGATTTTATATCATAGTTTATATTACAATCTGATATTGTTCCTTTGAAAACATTCTGCCATGGTTATATACAATACAAATTGGGCAAAAGGTCAAATTGTCCATTTATTATTTAGCAAAACTTTAATAAAACAATAAAGTAACTTATTTAATATAAGTGATTTTAATATTTTTATAATTAAAACTACTTGTTTCAAGATAAAGCTTTTTAATAGACAATGATGACATGCGCTGCCGTAGAAAACCGCCGGATACCGTTTAATGAATATACAATATGTGTATTCGTATAGATTCCATTCTTAGCAGTTTTGGAGACTGGCTTAGATCCTAGCGAGCCTCAACCGAAATTTTGATGGGTTTCTCAGGAATCAGGAACGCTTGAGTTGTCACGAGCTTCAATGGCACCTTTTGAGAATAAATAATGTCATTTCAACACACATAGCATTATACAAATATAACTAGCAACCATTACAGGTATGATTTCTAGACTACTCACTACGAACAATAAATTAACGTCTTCCAATATTGAAATATCTCCGACGTACTTATTAACCAATATTTTTTGGTACATTTCTGCGGCCAAACTTCATTTTTGCGAATAATGCATGCGTTTGAATCGGTTGTTGCTTTGAGAAAACAGTGCGTTCTTGCACTTAACTACACACGTATTGTAAAAACAATGAGTATATTAAAGAAGGCTTTTGGAGTATTGCGCGCAAGACAGTAGTCTCCTACCATAAAACAGTAATATGAACGAAATTCAATTGCGTTGTTTTGTCCTCATATTTGCATTTATTTGTACAAGTGCTCAACTCTTAAGGTATTTAATTTTACATGTAAACTAGTAAAGCCTGACAAGATAAGTTTGTGAGGTAGTACTAGTTTAAATATATGTCGGTCTCTAAGTAAGTCAGTCAGTCGATCCGCATTAAATGTTACAAATATACGGAGCAAACTCCACATATCTGTGCAAGAAGCATTTCTAATCACCATTGATCCACACATTCTAGTACTTACAATTCACCATAACTTACCAAGCCACTTGTTGTGTATAACGTTAGTTACATAGCTTTAGATGAGCTAAGGGTAATTTACCTCTGTTTCCTCGGTCGCTACAAACTTGACCTTCCGCACACAATTAACCAAGGCAATCTTTGCTTCCAGCAAGGCAAGTCTCATGCCAATGCAGTTTCGAGGCCCTTGTCCGAAGGGCATGAACGCAAACGGGTCACGAGACCATTTTGCATCCGGTGCAAACCTAGAGAATGACCACTATAATGAAAGTTAACTATTCAACCGACGTTAACGGCTATGTGCATACTGTGAGAGTTCAATGACATATAGGTTGATGGCGAACGCATTATAAGTGCTAAACAATCTACTAATTAGTTTCGTCGCACAAACACATGCGTGAATATTACAGTCTGTGCAATATATATGTGAGCATTTTGCTTAACAGTACGCTTGAACATGACATATAAGCATATAGCATTCTATTAAGACGCACATGTAACGGCAAGGAAGATACATCCGCAGTTTTAAACAAGTGCTACTTGTGCTACAAGTGCTACAAGTGCACAACTCCCTTGAATTATTATTTTGATCCCTAAGTTTGATATTGACAACCATAAAAGTAGAAGAAAATACAAATTTGTATTTATTCATTGAAAACATAAATTTGTATTTTTCAATGTTGATATATACATTGTCAATTGCATGTTAAACGGATTGTTACCCTTTGCGCTAAAACAATTAACAAATGGCGATACTTTCATAAACATCAAAGAAACAGTCTTGGTTAATTAAAATCCGTCAGAACCTGCATAAATATTATGTACTATAGAAACGAAATATCACAAAATAAGTGCATGAAATAACTCAAAATATACTAATAAGAGAGTTGTGGTTATTGTACCCTGGGCTTCCACTAAATTTCAATATCAATCTAATCTACAGTCTCAGTTTTATTAAAATGCATTCAATACTAAAGACGGTATGATCTTAACAAAAAAATGAGTATAGGGTAGTAACCGCATAAATCAAGAAGAGAGATGTAAGCTTCTCTTGTTCTTTAATTCCCTTAAAAGCATGTTATCATTATATAAAGTTTCATTTGAATTCCTTCAATACGCCATGCTCCGCACAATAAGCTGGTTGGAAAAACGGAAGAACGTAAAACGGAAGATTTAATTGGCATATGGATTCCTTAGGGGACAATCAAAATATGCCGTCTCTTTTAAAGCAATTTTATACTTAATGCTTTCGATGCAGTTGAGCAAAAATAGGTTGAAACTAGGCAAATTACAGTACATGTTTGCAAAACTAAGCAAAGAGTAATAACTCCAAAATACTATAGAAATAAGTGAGGCTGTTGCACAAAGCACTTCCATTCAAGCTATTATTTCAATATATGAAGTGTTAAAATGTAATCCCATTGATATGTATGTCCTAATGATTTGCATACGAAACTTTTTAACCTGCAAATACTGAAGATGTTAATAACTTCAATTCTTCTTGAGTTATGTTCAATCAAAGAAAGCATGAAAGACTGACAGAAGGAAGAGCGGACGGTGCAATAAATATTATCTTCCGTTTGGGTGCATAGAACAAGAATATTTTCAAGCATTGATTTTAACATAAAAACTTATTACAGTAATGTATGTGTGTAGGGTACCTCTCGGGAATGAACTTCTCCGGCTCAGGGTAGTTATTGTCATCGTGATGTATCATGTAGATGTTGCAGCTGATCATTGTGTTTTTCGGGAACCAGTAGCCGTCAATCTGGACATCGCGATCTTCCGATGTAGCTCGATTCATTCTGTAACAACATAATAAGTGTAATTCATTCGCATCTTGAAAACATTCAGCCGAAGACTAGATCTTTATATATTGTATAAGACATTTATTGAAAGTTGCCACAGGCCATGTTCAATGTAAGGCTACGTAATAACTTGTTTGTTTTAACTAACATCTAAAATAATTAGGATATGTAGGTGGACCAAGCTTTTTGTTTGTTTAATCCCTTTTTTACTGCACCTAAGTTATGTCCCACTTTAATAAGTATGTTCGAAGACAGACATTTTCCAAGCCTCTATACAACATATACTCTGGACATGAAAGAGAGATTTGCGATTATAATTAAGTATTATCGAATGTAACAACAGTCATGGACAACTGTATTTGGAATATAAACTTATTGAAGAGTCCACACATTCATGAAGATTGCGTTGGTTAGTGGAAACTTTTTGTTATTTTACGCGTTTTAAAATATAACGTTCAAAACGAGTTTATAATATTTTTTTTTGTGTGCAAACAAATACAATACTGATGAATGTACAACTAGAAAAATCGTTCCAAAGAAGTAGTATAAACAAGAAGGCCAAGATGGCCCTAGATCGCTCACCTTTTTTTACAAGGCCTTGTTCATTGCTTAGTTGAAAATTCAGTACTCTAGAGCATATTAGATTGGTTCTCTTCTGTTTACTTTTGCAGTGTGAGCATATGATTAATTATGATTGAGTACTGTCTATTTGCATGGGTTTTTTGCAAGCAAAAATTTGCAAGTAATGCTAATTCAACATGTGTTTACAAGATTTTGTTTAGGATTTGGACCTCCTGACCAAGATTTTGACCCCACATGACCCAATGTCAAACTTTGCATATATATCATCAAGAAAAACATCCTGGTCAAGTATCATCATTATTGGACCAAAACTATGGCCTCTAGTGTGTTTACAAGGTATCATTGGGACAAATTTTCTGACCAAGTTTTATGAAGATTGGACAAGAAATGTGCCCTCTAGAGTGTTTACAATGTTTTTCTATAGCCAAATAATGAAAACTGCCCCGCACACTGGCGACCATGTTTTTCAACGGACCGGAACCACTTTTGAACTCAACCAAGATATCATTAAGAAAACCATTTTGACAAAGTTACATGAAGATTGGGCATGAAATGTGACTTCTACAGTGTTTACAAGGCTTTTCTTTTTTGACCAAGTGACCTAGTTTTTAAACCAGCATGACCCAGTTTCGAACTCGATCGAGGCATCATTGTGACAAATCTTCTGACTAAGTTTCATGAAGATCGGACAAGAAATGTGACCTCTAGAGTGTTTACAAGGTTTCTCAATAGCCAAATAAGGAAAACTGCCCCGCACACTAGCGACCATGTTTTTCAACGGACCGGAACCACTTTTGAACTCAACCAAGATATCATTTAGAAAACCATTTTGACAAAGTTACATGAAGATTGGGCATGAAATGTGACTTCTACATTGTTTACAAGGCTTTTTTTTTGACCTAGTGACCTAGTTTTCAACCCAGCATGACCCAGTTTCGAACTCGATCGAGGTATCATTGGGACAAATCTTCTGACTAAGTTTCATGAAGATCAGACAAGAAATGTGGCCTCTAGAGTGTTTACAAGGTTTCTCAATAGCCAAATAAGGAAAACTGCCCCGCACACTGGCGGCCATGTTTTTCAACGGACCGGAACCACTTTATAACTCAACCAAGATATCATTAAGACAAACATTTTGACAAAGTTACATGAAGATTGGGCATGAAATGTGACTTCTACAGTGTTTACAAGGTTTTTCTTTTTTTGACCTAGTGACCTAGTTTTTGACCCGGTACGACCCAGTTTCGAACTCGACCGAGATTTCATGGGACAAAGCTTCTGACCAAGTTTCGTGAAGATAGGACAAGAAATGAGGTCTCTAGAGTGTTTACGAACAAATGTGAACGGACGGGCGGACGGACGGACAGACGACGGACAAAGACCGGTCACAAAATCTCACCTGAGCAATCTGGTGAGCTAAAAAATCAAAAATACAGTTTTAGTGCATTTTAAATAGTTTTGAGTTGTACAGCAGAAAAATACTTTATGTAATGAAGACATGTAAACAGTGAAGAAAATTCATTAATCATGCAACTTTGTGCATACGACTCAAAGACTCATTTTTGGTTCACAAAATCTCACCTGAGCAATCTGGTGAGCTAAAAAATCGAAAATACAGTTTTAGTGCATTTTAAATAGTTTTGAGTTGTACAGCAGGAAAATACTTTATGTAATGAAGACATGTAAACAGTGAAGAAAATTCATTAATCATGCAACTTTGTGCATACGACTCAAAGACTCATTTTTGGTTCTGCAACAAATACGAGTTATCGGTATTGGCGATAGCTTGTTTTTTATAAATAACATTGAAATACACACTATTTGTTTGAAAGGGAAATACAAAGATTGTAAAAACATTTAATATTATATTTTTTGTTCAAATTCCTATTTTAGTAAAAGATTGCGAGAATATGATGTTGGCTTTGCAAATCGTATAACGTCGCTTTTAAATGGAAACAAAAATCCTTGAAAAGTTATAACGAGAAAATGTGCTGCGTATCTTGCGTTGGTTTATTAATTTGCATAACACATGACATATATACGTTATGGACAAATAATAAATGTCATTACGCGCGATCCGTAAAATAACAAATATTATCACGTCAGCTATGAACAAAATCACAAACAAAATGCACGTGGTTTTTTGCATTATATTGGTTTAACTGTTAAACAAATTGCATCCGTGTACAACGTTTTTAAAAATCACATTGTGGAAGCGTCAATTTATACATTGATACTAAGTTAAAGGTATTGGTTTGAATTACAGCAAGTGTTAAAAACATCGTCAACTGACAAAGTCCGTATAAAATTGACAATTACGTAATGAACTCTTTCATGATGTTTATATCACATTTAAAGTTTCATTTCAAACGTACTTACGCTGTAACAGGCGGGTACATCCTGAGAGTCTCGTGTACAAACTGATCCAAGTACGGCAGTTCCATGACCTTCTCATATGTGATTTCTTTACAGTCCTGATAACAAAGCCGCAGCTATAATATCGTTCATATACTTATAATTTATTCGTGAAAATAATACATGAATATGACTGAAAAAAAGTGTAAATACATAATATTAAATTTACATTTATCGTTTGCTTAATATTCAAAGTACTATTAGCGTCTTTTGTGTACGTCTATATATATATATATATATATATATATATATATATATATATATATATATATATATATATATATATATATATATATATATATATATATATATATATATATATATATATATATATAATTTGTCAATTGAGACAGCAAACTGTCAAATTATTGTGTTATCGTGTGCTACTTTCAGTTTAAATAGAAATGTTTTAATGTGCACTACTGTGACAGTATCAATATAAATGTCGATTTCTATTACTTTTTAATCGATGACTGTGGTTCTTTCATAAATTAAATTAAAAATCTTGGTTAAATTACACTTCTATCAATATTTTTTAAGTATTCATCTCACCATGGGAATGTGTTTATCAATCTCCTCCTGTAAGGTATTTTGCACGTCAGGGTTTGTTGCCAGCACATATGAGGCGTACGTAAGTAGAGTGGCCGTTGTTTCGTAACCAGCGACAAACACGATGAATGACTGCGACACGATCTCTTTTACCGATAAACCTGATTGATAATGTATGAAGTCGTATTTGACAATGAATATGATAACAAAATGCCAACCATATGCAAATGAATACTATATTGCCTGTTGTCTAATTACACTTGTGCTGTGTTTCCTTGCATGCGCTGCACTCGAAAAATGTGTACTAGGATGCCAGTTGATTTTACCTAATTTAGTTTTACCAAAGACCACGTGGTTAGTTTTGAATCATTTTTATGATATGTATTAAATGAAAATATTTTTGTGTTTGTATTATAATAATAGGGGACAATGAAAATATTCCGTCTCATTTGAAGCAATAATTATAAAACTCCACCGCAGCTATTGTTTAACTATACAAGATAAATTAATTTAGAATTATAAACAATAGCTTGTGTTATGTCTGAAATAATTATTTGGAATGGTCGAATGTTTTTAAGGTACTTTTGACAAGAACATGTGTGTCTGACTCATATTCGAAGTTTCTGTTGCATAACGTACATTGTTTGCTCGTTAGTATAATCGAACAGTTGCCAAACAAGCGCATATTCCGTTTAACATTTTACAATTCTCATACACTTTTTGGACGATTGTAAACCTCAAAAATGCTTTTGATTTGGAAATCAGTAACTAATGTCCACAGCTCTTTTTTTTCTTTATGCATATGACGGACTTGGTGGATAAACAAACAAAGATTTGTGTTCGATTTACGTTCTTCGTTGTAACTGCAGGTAAAACGTGTCGACTTCCGTTTCAATGTATTTTCGATTTACGTTCTTTATAAATAAATGTGATTTGTTCTGACGAGTTTCACTGCTTAACTCTGAGCTTCACCATACTGTTGATTTATTTATTGATAATTAAACTTTAAAACAAACACTAACAAAACCGGATAGATCTTTAACTATAGCAGAACTTTAAAATCAAAGCAAATCATGCTGATTTATTTCAATACACATTCTGCATTTAATTAATGTATATGAAATATGTAAATCTGTTCATACTTAGATCATATGATTATATAAATAAAACACATCTCCCGCACATAGCCTGTTTATATCTTTTCATTCATGTATTTTAATTCCCTAGTGATATTGACTTAATTATTAAATTAACGTTTCACAAAATATATTATGTGAAAGAAAATTGAAACCGTGTGTATCATTAAGAACTCGAGTACATACTTTTATGGACGTCATGCTCTGAATTCAGCATAAGTTGCAGTAAATCAACTCTGTCTGTCTAAAAAAAAACACATATACTTATCTTCACTTCGCATTTAAGATTTCTAGTATTACCGAAATTATATTTTCAAGACATGTCTAAAATAAATATTGCAATTTCTGAATGCCCATATGACAGAGATTAAGACTAAGTTTGCACAAAAAAAACAATAATGTTGCAAATAAGTGGAATGTCGAGTATATATTAGTAATATGGTATTCATATTCTTTAAATATATATAATATATATATATATATATATATATATATATATATATACTATTGTTTCGTACTAAGTGGATCATACCGTGACGTCAGTTTTGCGTTGCTCGATTATCTGCTTGCTGACGTCTATGAAGAATTCTAGAGAATTCGTCGGGAAGAACATGCTGTACTTCAACAACCTCGTTAGATATGGCCCAAGTCGAGGAAATATCACTGAAATAGCGTGTATCTTATTTTTGTCTATGATCTTATTATATGTGTGTGTATGTTTGTGTTTATTTTGTACTTTATCGTATGAAACTTAGAACAGTATAACGAAGTTCCCATTTTTCTGACAATGTTGAAAAAAAAGACTCCAAGTAAATGTAAAATACAAACTATAGCCTATGCCATCAAATAGGTCCAAGTCTCTAGTGTTTTGTATTGACCGTTGGAAGCGGTGAGCCCTGATTAAGTGACTTTCATGTTATATAGTTTTCAGCATCTGATGTAGCTAGCGTAAAGATAACGATTATCTTGCAATTAATGAACAAAAAGCGGAATGCGACAAGAGTGCTTATTTTTTTATTATGTTTGTTGTGTTCCATTATTCATTTATTTACAACCTTGTAACTATTTACCACATTAACATTTGCGATATGCTGTTTTGCAATGCATTTATATAATTCAACAATTTAAGAACACATATATGGTAAAATAATTATTCAAAATGAAACAAATCTTATTAATCTCATTGTGTTCTTTTGAAAACCCTCGTTTTAGATATGAATGAATAGATCTCTAAATATATTTTGTTTAGTCCGAAGCATTTTGTTCTTTGCAATAACTAAGATAAAGCCGCTATTGAATGGCCGTCTTATGATGTTTTTACACTTTATTAAGGATGCAGGATCACGTGACTGAATGGGGTTCACAAATGGATGTTAATGGATACAAACACACCGGTAAGTTGGCCCTTTTTTCAAATGGCTTTTTAAAACAATATATCTTAAGAATTTTAACTAGTGCATAAAAGACAGTTTGGATACGGCCTTATGGCAATGTAAAAAACAAACATCAGAATTACTTTATTTAATAAGCCTGTGTTCTTGACCAAAATTTCGATGTGTACAGCCATTCATATACACGGTTATGCTGCAGGCAAAGTGAAATCTTAAGATATCGGTACAAACTGCAAGAAAAACTGTCTTATATGCACTTAAGATTTTTACAAATATATTTAAAAACTTGAGATATTTTTTAGTTCTTAACGGTGTGTTTTCATTCCTTCCAGCCCGTGTGTAAAACCCGTTGACCCTGAATTGGGCTCTGTTAAGTATTTCAGTACTTTGCCTAGTCAATGCAACCTAGACATTAGATCTAGGTTAAAATCATTATATAGAGTACACATCAAATAAATACTGAACTATTACGTACCTCGACTCATCCAGGTAAATCAGCAAACATATTAGCTATATGATTCATAAAACATATGTAGTGTAAACGTGTAGGAGGACATTTATACCAGAGTGATATAATATTACAACAATTTTAGAACTCACTCATGAGAATTATCACTGGATTGAAGACAAGACTGCTGAAAACACGCTTCCCATGAGCAATGAAAGGATCATCCGGGTTCTTGTATGAGTTGGTTTCAATCCCAAAAGCAGTGCGAGCAATAACGTCCATTGTAAAACAACCATATATGCTGCAATTATATGAGACAGTCTAGAGTTGGTCATGACCAGTCGTCGTACACCTCAGTGCAAGCATTCGCCAATCTCCATTTTAAATGTATGAACAGGGAAGCGGACAACGACAACGAGCGAGGCCTGGTAGTGTAGTGCGCATGGGGGTGGGGTTAGAGGGTTAGGGTAAGGGTTAGGGGTCGGGTTTGGGTTAGGGTAGCCTTAAAACCTAACCTTAACCCTAATCCGACCCCTAACCATAACCCTAACCAAACCATAACCCAAGGTTATCTCCCATATACCAGGCCTCGCTCGTTGTATGAACATGATGAAGTGTATACACTGAATCATTTTGTTCCCAAATTTCATGTAGATCCACATTTAACCATTTTAATTATCCATGATATTGAATTGAAGTTTTATTATTACTTCATTATTGACTGAGTGTGGAAAACATTCTTATCGACATGTTATTGCTTTAACCATTGTGTCATAATTCCATCAATGTTTTTTTGTTATTTTGATTATTCTATAAAGTAAGCGTTCGACTTAAATGCGTTAGGACGTATTTTAATGGATATTAGATCACGACCCGGATGTCAACACGCTTTTGCATATAAGGCTTGATAATGATGTCATGTTGGCGTGATGAAAAAACTGTATATTCTAAGAGGTGATATTGTTTTGATATAGTTCAATACATTACTCTTTGGGATCAATAGTTGATCGTGAACGGGCATTTTCTAGGAGACCTTGCGCTAAGATTTCGCTGACTTGGTTAATGTTTGTGGTCATCTAAAATTATAAACGTCGTTGAACTGCTACAATATGGCATGGATTCAATAAAGAAAACACAATTATTATATGCGATTCGGATAGGGATGATACCATCGACATATTCCACCAAATGTATTTAATATTGTATGTATTATTTGAATATGTGTCTCAAATAAACTTACATGAAACATGTCAAAAGTATCACACAATTATCGGTTCCCAATTTAGACACGAACACCATTTAAATTGAATGAAATCATATTTAAATAATGCCGTTCTACACTGTAAATAAATAAATTCGTGTGATTCAAAAGCGTTATTTTTTAACTATTAATATTAGTCCCAAACATAACCATATACATTAGCAAGATAAGGGAACAGAATGAGAACGAAAGGTGACGTTTTTTTTTTACATGATTCATCCAATGAAGTACACGTTTGGTTTTATGGTTGGTAGATATCTTGTTATACATACATATGTATGTATGAAGTTATGGAATACAATAATTTAATATACAACTTTCTCAATTAACTGTGAAATGATGTCGTCTTATAAAACATCAGTGTTTGTAAACGAGGAATTATAAATTGGCAATTGATATCTGCCTAACTTCATTTAATACATAGAGGATATTTGTTGGATTCGATGGAATATCGATTTTATTTCACGAGTGATCATTTAAAATAATATTTTCACGAGTGGCGCAGTATTTTTTATGATCACGAGTGAATTAAAATCGATATTCCATTGAATCCAACAAATTTACTTTTTATTTTATGCTTTTTTCACCGCTTATTTACATTGGAAAAGAGTTAAACTGGATAATTTCGCTGGATTTATAACGTCATTTTGTCGAAAAAATGACGTCATTTCACATTAAAACAGTCAAAAATATCGATATTATTCACTGTTATTTTTCACTGTTTAAAACAGTGAAATACCACTTTTATTTCACTGATATTTCTCTATAAACCACCGGAAAGCATAAAATAAACATTTTTATTTCATCCTACGTGGCGAATGAGCAGTGAATACATGAATTTCAACTCGATAATTGAACACGAGCTCAACTGAAATTATTGTCCGTGTTAAATTCAACATCATAAACAAATAATGAAATGATACACTGCGATGGAAATGTGCAATTAAGCTTCTTCAGCTATGCAGAACATGAGACACTAAAGCGCTATATCCCTTCTAAGGCATAAAGCGACAATAATGTACAAATGACGGCATACTATGACGTCATAATTCCTTAGAGAAAATTATATTTATTTGTTTTTTGCTATGGAAACAAAATAATGTCACCTATTCTCACTTAAGTGTTAGAACTTAAGCCATGTCGTCTTATAAACAGCATTAAAATGAGCAATATCAACTTTGCAGCTGATGTCGGTTAAAAATACGCCATGAGACATCAAAACTCTGCTCTGTTAAACTGTTTTACACACTTTTCAAAAACGTCTAACTGTTGTAACACATGTATATTGCAGTCAATATTTAATTTTTAAAATAAATACTTTGGTTACCATCTTAAGTTTTGCGGCACTGAAGCTTGGCGTAAGTATGCTTCGGACTCTTTTCCACTCTGAGTCTTTTAATGCCGGAAGTGTGGCGTCCGAGGGAGGCGGTTCATACACTCCGGGCAATGTCTGCAATTGTTTTTTCACCGATAAGTATCCTGAATGCGATGCCCGAAAAAGTCATGGTACTTCTTGCATCATATTATATATGGATACCCCTACATAAGTATTTTCAAGTCCGATTTCAAGTATAATTGTTAGCTAAAACAGTATTATCCAAGCGCAAACATGATTCGATACTTACAATGTAACATAAACTGACGATAGTTTTACGTATAATTATTATATCTGAATGCCAGTTAGATAGTATTCCAATTAACCCATTTATGCCTAGCGTCTAGAAAAAAGGCCTTTGCAAACAGCGGAGACCCAGATCAGGGTCTGCGCTGTTTGCTTAAAGTAATTTCTGTAAGAAATATTCTAAATATAGAAATAAATATACTAGACATCCCTAATTTTGGAAATAAAATTGATCCAATTTAGAAGGATGGGAGAGTCCACTAGGCATAAATAGGTTAAACATATATGCTTTCACAAACAGTATGATAGTTCAAACATAGATTTTATCTTTTTGAAAATATAATAACAAATGCTCTTCATAAAGAATTGATTAAAAAAACACGCCTTGTTATGGCAACTTACAAATCGGTTCTGGAAGTCCGCATGGTCCTTGACTAAGATCTTTTTCAAGATGTCAAGATCAAACACGTTGATGATATTGGTCATTCCAAGAGAGCCACTTCGTACAAAATTCATGCAATCATGAATGAACACACGCATGACGAAAATAAAAACAAGAAACATGCAGAAGTGTCATGGGTATTTTTTAAGAACGCAAGAAAGTTAGTGTTTTAAACTATGCCTAGAAGTAAGGTTCGTTTATTATAAGAACAACATATCATAATTATATGCTTTCTTTGTTACTTCATATTTATGTAATAATAAAATTTATTTTGTAGAATAAAATACAACGACAGTATGTCTCACCCATAAATCTTCCCGAACCTGTTAATTCGACTGCGTTCACCATCTGGTGTTGGCTGCATAAAAAAATTGAATGTAGTAACACTTGTACAAATGTAATTATTATTATTCATACATATTGATTCAGTGTCATTTATTTTGAAACATTAACACGCGGACAAAATGTCTTTCTTTTTTCTAAGCGATAACGCGCAACTAAAGGAGAAAACCAAAGCGTCCATAGGCGCTTGCTTCGTATTAGCAAGATCTTAGTTAAGATCTGTAGATTTAAAAAAAATGGTTTAAAATCATCAACTTACGTTTGACAACTGGAACGGAAGAGTCCCTAAAATAGGTAGTGGAAAGTATCCTTTCACATTGTATTTCCACTTCCACAGTATATTTTGTACCCAGTCGTAGCTACAAGTTAAGAAAGTAGGTCTGGTAAATACTATTGGGAATCAAACAATATACGTTAATAGGTGGATATTTTGTTATCAGAAGGAGAGAGAAAATTTACACAAATATGTTAAATATATATGGAATTTTGTACATAAAATTTGCTCACTTTTTGATCAGAAAGACTTTACATAAAAACCACAATACATGTATAAAATAAAATACCAAAACGCCCTTTACCGCTTATAAAATAAAGAATAACCAAATCAATACAAGTTCATACACAAGGTGCATTTTTCATATTTTTTAACAATCTCCATGTTAATTAAGAAAGGAATATCGAACCTTCCATATTGCGCATAATCGTCATCAAAGCCGTTTAGGTTACGTGAGTTTCGTCAGTCAGTTGATTAGTTAAAATGATTTGTATTAACTACCGTCGATGGAGAAAAGACAGAAAACTGTTTTAGTTTGCTTTTGTAAAAAGCGGCATTTTATTAAAAAAATGCTTAAAGCGGGACTGCACAAATATAAACTAATAATTGTAAATAATACGTTATTTTAGAACTTTTCTTTTTTCGTCATTCGTGGATGACGGTCGCTTTAATGTTGTCATCCGTTTTTGTTTGTTTTATAACGAAATAAATCAAACAACCAGCTTTCTCTTAACGGTAAATGAACAAGCGGTATGCCCCATCTAATTAAGAAGAAATCCTTATCACGTATACTGATCCATCATCGGGGACCAAGATATCATGGGTATGCGTCTTGATCGACCGATGGTGATAAGGTTAGCAAAATTTCGTTCTTATTAATAGTTTATTTCTCCGTGTCCTTTTCTGCATGGGAATTCAAGTAAATAAACGTCGAGTCAAACACAGGAGGCGTTTGCTTTGTAACATGTACCGCTATCAATCCGCTATTGGCATATTTACCTGATATACGGTCAAATGACGATTGCTTTCCAAACTTCATTCGAGGAGTATGACAATGAGAAGAGACATTCCAAAGTGCTTAAGTCATTGGTAGTTAAATTGCTAGGCAGTGTAATTCAAAGTGAAACTTTGTCAGCATGTTATCCCATGGTATATGATATAGTTACACCGGAACATACATCGTGTGATCAGAAGATAGCGACAAGCGAATAAATACCAAGGGTTTCATCAACAGTGACACATGGAAAAATACATTGAGTTCCAAAGACCGTGACAACAAAACATAAAAGTATACCTTTTCGGCGAGGAAAGTTATCATAAACAGTTAATTGTGCACCGGAGATCGAATACTGATGTCAAATATAATATAGATAGTTCCGATCATGGTTCCGATATAGACATAAATCTTACTTTAGAAACATTTTAGGAGATAAATTATTGTAACCATCCGTAGTCTGTCATTTACTGCTACTTGTAGTGACCAATTGCCTATACGACATATAACTTCTAGGGATTGAATGAAACAAATAAATGTAGGCACACTATGTTTTTTTTTCGAATCTCCACAAGTTCAGAAACCCTTGAACATTAACCACAAACATTAATCAGGTACCGACAACGATGGCCCGTTTTATCCACACGTGATGGCTACATAAGCAATAGTATATTGGGTGTATGTATTTTGCCTGAAGCTGCATTATGTGTGTAACGGGAGTGATTACCTGTATTCCTACCAAATTCACTGACTAGACTCACGAATTTTAAATATAGCTGCAATTTCCAGCATTGTGTTGTTTACTGAACGATGTTTAATTTTTCGAGAGTTCTCATTCTTAGGTTGGAAACCGGAGTACTCAGACGTGACTCTCACCTGTCCGGTATGGTGGCAACCGACCAAACCACCGTGCTTACGTCAGCGGAGATTAAACCAGGGTCGTTTTGGCGCGAAGCGCGTGAACAACAAATGCGCTAAGCGGACAGCAAACAATGTAATACTTATAGGAGAGTTATTTTGAAAGCATTTTAAACATGCCAGCGTTGTTTTTGTACACATATTAATCGGGTTTCCCGAAATATATCCCGTTCCGATGAAGCATATTTTATGAGCGCGAAAAAAAATCGCGATCATCGGTTAATCTGACCGACCCAAACTATAAATAGATGGTGACGACTATACGTAACACTGTCAGGTCGAGCTGCAAAGCACCTCATGAAGAGGCAAGTAGGACCTGTAAATAAACTCTGATATACACACACGTTGCACTGTGTTATACCGGTGTTTACACAATGCTGACCGAACGAAATTAACACACGCGCAGATACTTGACAAAGCCATCTAGACCGACATCAACAATCGGCATACTATCGATTTCTTCAGCTTATTTCTGACGGTGTAGTATTTAACCCTATAAGTAAATCTTCGAAAATATTTCAATTTTTTCTTTAAATGTATAATACTTAATGTGATTTGTTTCTCGAAACTTATCTTCAATTTTCCTGTACACGAAAATATTATAGATACTCGTACTTACATAACACTAATGACGAACAGCAGAAGCAATGTTCTCAATAGTTCCCATAAGGTGAACGTCAACCCAAACACCTCCATAGTCGAACACAGCGTTCTGAATACACTGTAGTCTGTAGTTCAAACTGATTTAAGCGGAAGATCACAGCGACTATATTTTATATCAAGGATCGTACGATACATACGCGAGTACACTGACATTTATACTGTTCTCAATGTTATCTGCGTGTATTTAAATAAACATTTCAACAGACAAAGTGATTTCTCTGCAAGGACATAACGAACCATATTATCAAGTATAAGTTGTAATTTTGACAGATATGTCGTCAGATTAAGAAATTGAGCACCATTTTGCTTATGAAGGTCGACACTTGTTTGTATGAGTACAATTAACATTTGCCACAGATGTAGCAAGGTGAAACCTTTTTCAAAAGGCGATGCAAATCAACGTTTATATTTAATATAATACATAACGTAATTTTAACGCAATTAAATAATAATTAAGGGCGGATACACATTCGAATGTAACGATGTGTATGCACACCCATTACATTATAATTAACGTTACCAATGAAATAGTACACAAAAAAGTCAACCATCACAAGTCACTTACATTACACTTATTATAAACAATAGCAGGTAATGTTTGCAACAGTTCCCATGCGGAAAACGCAAATCAAAAAACCTCCATAGTCAACATAAAACGGTTACATTGATTATCGGGTGTAACAATTTTGATTACGTCATTTCCAGTTCAAACATGCCTGCGTCCCACATTCCGAGCTTATCGTCGTTAGCGCATTAGCGGTTATTAAAAGTGTACCAAAAGACGCACTTCAAGCGATTAGACCACACACGAAACAAACAGACGACGCGTTGTACTCTTGGAGACCTTTCTTACGCAACATCTTTCAAACTTGTTGGCGTCGCTCTGGAGAGCGGCGACTAGTATGTACGGTAATGCATTTTTTTCGCTTATGGGAGGAGAAGTTATTTTACGGATCAATGTATATATTTTTGTTTTAAGAATATCTTGCATAGTGGTGATTTTTTGTGTAAATTAGTGTAAATAAGTACTGCATTTGTGCCTTTTACATTTATTACAACATTTATTGCCAATAATGCAAAGCTAATTGTTTTAAAGCGGGTATATACGATTTTTTATATGTGTTTAATTGTAATATATTGATAAAATATGTTACAATAACATAAAATGGGCAAGAAAAATTATACATTAAAGCCGAATTTCATAAAATGCAGCAAAGACAAATTAGCGCCCCGAGCCGATTGTGACGTACATATTTTCCTACAATAACCGAAGCATTCGTCTTTGTATTAGGATCGGAGTTAGTGTTCGTGTGTCGTATGAATAGATATCGTTGCAGGAATTCAAATAAACCGTTACACTAAGTTTAGATTCACATCGTACATGTATGGTATACATGCTGGCGAATTCGGCTGAACAGCCGTTTTCAATTTCAGAATTAAATATCTGGCTTATTTCGCATTTTTCGACACATGTTCTTCTTAACTTTTATTTTAATTTATATTGAAATATATATATAATAAGTTTTTTACACATTTTATATAAATTCATAAATATTTGACAAAATCGTATATACCCGCTTTAATTAATAACTGATCCACAACTGATCACAGGGGAAAGATCACAGGGACTGGGCAAATACGCGAAACTTTCTGGTTTTGTATAAAACAAAACATAATCAAAATATATTTATTTTATGGTTTTTCTAATTTGCTTATTTAGTGGAGAATCAATGTAGAACGATATTTGACGACCTATTGCGCAAGCAAGTTTATTGGAAGGCGTAGTGGTACGAAAACGTTCAATGTATTAGTTTATTAATAGACATATAATAACGATCGCTATACACAACTTCACCAAATAGCAGTACATAAATGTGTCAGCCGGAATAGCTCAGTTGGGAGAGCGTTAGACTGAAGTTGTTTACGCAACAATCATCTAAAGGCCCCCGGTTCAATCCCGGGTTCCGGCACGAACGGAACAGTTCGGCGGCTGACAATATTTTTTCAGTCAGGTTAATAAATATAATAAAGCTTTAATGTATGTAGACATTTTAAAATCTATTTTACTACAATTGGACATTTTTATTAAAATTAATGGATGCCGCGTGGTGACAACGTTAATTAAAATTTCTTACATCACGTAACTATCTTATAAAAAATACACATGTTTTTTTATTAACAAATAAATGCAAACAACACATCTATTATCCATGTATTTTTATGGTTGTCTATCATAGGCCCTAAGTACTATCCCTACCACATATAGAGCGCGAAGCGCGACATGTATTATTGATTGTAACAATGGGTTGCGATAAAGGAAGCAGCCGCTTATCAAGGAGGAGCTGTGTCCCAGCAACCCGTTTCCCTAGAGGCAAGCACTCCTCGGATTTTTTTTTAAGAACCACATATAGAGCGCGAAGCGCGACACGTATTACTATCCAGGTGGTATGGGTCCTTTAGCATTATCCGACCATTACGTCCATAGTTATCTTCCTTAGAATTTGAGAAGTTTTGAAATCGTTGTTCGAAGTTCAAAATTTTCATCCGATTGTTCCCAAACTTGCACAGGTTTTTATGAATGAGGACGCAACCCAAACTCTATATGAGCAATATCGGACCATAAGTCCAGAATTATGTTTCTTTGAATTTAAAAATAAAAGTGAAAAACTGCTTGGTTAGGTGATTATGTCAACATTTTTCATCAGATTCTTTCCAAACTTGCAGTGTCTTCATATCAATGAGCATTTTTACCTCATTTAAAATGAGAAACATCGGGACAATAAGTCCAGAATTTTTTTTTCTATTAAATTTGACAAAATAAACAATTTCCACTTGTTTAAAAGATTTCACAACTTTCGTCTGAATCTTTCCAAACTTGTTAAGTGTTTTTATATCAGTATTACTCGAACCCTACTGAAAATGATGAATATTGGAGCAATAAATCTATTATGATCTTTTACTGAATTTCAATGTATTATGAAATGCAGCTTCTTTATGCAATTTACAGTTTTTATTCTTTTTTTTTCAAACTTTAACAGTGTTTTCATATCAATGAGTACTCAACCTCTATCGTAAATGAGCAACGTAAGAAAAAGTTCAGAATCATCTCCCCTTGAAGTTGAATGCAATTACGCTTACAAGATGAAGCAGATTTTTTAAAACCTACGCAGTTCTGTTCCATTAATGAAAACTGCACACGGATGCCAGTAAAAAAAAGGAAACCAATGTAAATAAAATGAGCTATGAAATATTTGGGGGTTACAACACAAAATCATAGATAGTGGTTATTTGGGGGTTATAACACAACATCATAAATAATGGTTATTTGGGGGTTATAACACAAAATTAAAGATAATGGTTATACCAGTATCTTTTTCTATTTTGTTTAAAATAATCGGCCAATGTATTAATATTTACAGTAGAAAAAAACTCGTTCCATGTAACTTCATTGAGTGCCTTTTACACTGAAATTCCCGACGCCCTTTGATGCTTTGCATCAATACTTATCTTGTATATCCCTGTAATGAGTTAAGATTTTGATTTAAAATTGCACATGTGATCATTTGACTATATTGTGTGCAAGATAACGATAAAATCATTCATTCGTGACAATTGGGCGCTTTTGCACATGGGGTAGGTGTGAATTCATTTTTTTCACGTGAAAATGTTGAAAAGCGACATGATAAAAAAAATCAATTTATTCATTTAAGATGGGTTGATACACCAGGAAAACATAAAATTAATTTAAAAATCATTATATCTCGTATACAATTTCAGGAGCGCAACAGCGCAATCGGCATGTTGCAGGCTACCTCCCCCACTTGCTAAGCATCCGATCGTCACGGATGAATGATGTTATCGTTTGCTTGCACATACTTTAGTCTAATGCTCGCATCTACAGCTTTAAATAAAAATATTTACTCCTAACTGAGATATTTTAGTTTAAAAAATTCTGCGTTCGAAAAGTTAACAAGTGTAGTTCAGCGCTATATTATTCCAATTTTACTTCAATTTCATCAATCATTCTTGGTGGGTTGTTAACCAGGAACACAACATTGTTTATAAAACAATATGACTCGAATGAATATTCTTGAGGGCAATGTTTCAAGCCGGTCGGTCATTAAAACGTGTATGTTAATGCGTTTTACTTTTCACATTTTTATTTTAAGATATACGATTTTGAGAATTTTACTTCTTCAGTGACTTTTGTTATTTAATATGTTTGATAAATTAATGTTGAACAATTTCAATTAAATTTACATGAAGTATTAGATATGTGTTGAATTAGTGCGAGTCCAAACATCAACAAAATCCGTTCTAAAATAAGGGAGCTATATTAATTAGAATGCGTGTTGCGTTAGGAAAGTAAGAAAGGTATATGTGATGACAGCAGTGTAAAGTACGAAATCACACAGCAATTGTTGTTTTCTGTTATATAAGTTCCGGTTAATAAACTGTTTAAGTACGATTAGTCAAAACCTCCGTTAGTTTATTGCAGTTGAATGCTAATGCAAACGTTGGTAGTCTTACTGACACGAATGCTGTTCTTGTATTATTATGGAATTTTCGGGCTACTGTGTGGTTATTTCGGGCTACTGTGTGGTTATAAAAATAGCTTTATCCCCGTCCTTTTAGTAAGAATACTAGCAGCTTGACTACTACATGTACATGTGTCTTATTCCAAATGTTCTGTTTGTCTGTACCTCCAAAAAATGTGACATAAACTTATATAGATATTTTGTTCAGTTTTTATATACTGTCAAGTTCATTTTTCATATGCATACGTTTGGTTATTTAATCATCTGTAGCGTCGCCAATTGTTACATAACGTAAGTATCAAACACACAATCGAAGCCGAATTAATAAACGTTGAGGCCCATAGGCAGTGAAACTTTTGAGGTCAACGCCACAGGTCTCCAGTCGGCTTAGTGCGTTTCCAGATCACCATTGCCAAGTCGATTTCACACGTTTAAATTAGCCTACAAGCGGAAGGGCTGGAAAAACTTAAATGGTATAAATGTCATTATACTACCCTTTGCCAATACGACATTGTAATTATCATATTAGAAACTTAAGACAATCATTGTTGCCTAATCTGCCTTATCGGTTATCCGGGAGTACATAAAATTCAAATTTATACTTTTGCGTGTACCCCACAGTAAGCGTATCTCAACAAGGCAGTCCACGATGAAAATCTATCCTCCGATTCCATTGTTTGACCTTGAGTATAAGACAGCGTCATTGACTCAGAAATTCTGGATATCTTCTGATGATAATCTCTTTTCATGAAAATCTTTCTTTTGGTATAGATATGACGCAAAAACGGCTTTAAATAAAGTGAAAACTTCGATGTATAATAATTTATTTGTTTTCCATAACTATATAAAATCTATATAGATTTCTATAAATCACTACAAATTTATAGTTAGATGCATATTTGATATGTATTGATTCCGTAGCAAGATCTTTTATAAATTTATTACGGTCATATCAAACTTGGCTTTCAAATACTTAAGCTTTCATCGTGCGTCATTAAATGGTAATTAACTTGGATGCGTTTTAATTCCCTTTTATTATTGTTTAATTTGAGTTGCTTTGCTATGAGGTAAAATTTATTTACACTTATATATATCATGAATATTGTTGGGCCAAGTGTGAGGTTGAGCGCTAAAACCGGTTTAAACCCCCCAATGCTTTTCATTGACCGTTCCAATGCGGTGGCCCCAGCTTTATTCTTATGTGTGTATGTTGTTTCCTACTGTTTTGGCAATAGGTCACTTTCCTTAAATAAAGGACCGAGAAATGGTACATAATGCAATGCAATAGTGTTCCAGCAGCTGGAGTTTCACTTGTGTATACGAGATTGTTTGGCATAATACGTCATAACATATAACTGATTACATAGGTGTCGCGTAATGACGTAAATTTTAAAATAGCGCGTTTTCTGAATTGTGGTAGCTTTATACCATTTTACCCAATGGTATCATTTATTTTTATATTGTTTATGATATAAATTTGATAAAGACGATAATGTTACTGACATTGTTAAAACAACGAAATTTAGTCTCAAAATATTTACACCATGCCCGATTGAAATTATCAAACCTGATCATACTGAACTACACAAAATGACGACTTGTCAGTCACTGGGACTCACCAGAGCATGAAACAAGAGTGCCAAACTGTCAAAAGATACGCCCGTTTGAAGGTTTTGTACAACTTGATAACTTTACCATGACCCATGTTTGAACTTGACCTACATATCATCACGGAGTGTATATTGACAGGAGATGAATCGAGTATTTAAAGGGATCTTTTCACGCTTTGGTAAATTGACAAAATTGAAAAAAGTTGTTTCAGATTCGTAAGTTTTCGTTTTAGTTATGATATTTGTGAGGAAACAGTAATACTGAACATTAACCATGCTCTAATATAGTCATTATATGCATCTTTTGATGATTTTAAAACCTAAAAATTATAAAGCGTTGCAACGCGAAACGATTGAATAATTTGGAGAGTTCTGTTTTTGTCGTTAAATTCTGTGAAACTACAAAGATTGCTTATATAAGGTATAAAATACGTCACGAATGTGTACTCGGCGGAATAGCTCAGTAGGCTAGAGCGTTTTTACTTCAGGACTCTGGCAGGACTCCAGGGGTCACTGGTTCGAAACCTGCTCCGGGCATTGTTCTTTTCCTTTTTTAATTTTTTTTCTTGATTTTTTACTGGAGCTTTTACGATCCAATGTTTACATTTATCAATATAAAGCATTTAATGAATAAGTTAAAAAAAATGCCAAAATCTGTGAAAAGGCCCCTTTAACCCTTACTGTAGTAAATTCAATCTTATGCAAAAACTATTCATCCGATTTTATTGGTTTATACGTTATCTTGTTGCTTATTAATTCCTCTTTCAAAAAAATATAACCTTTAGTATATTCCCGTTGTTATTAATGGATTTATAGCGAGTTAAACACAAGAAATACACATTTTATGTTTTAACACCGCGCGTTTTAACGTGTTGTGGCTATCGATCTTTTACGATTAGCGTACAGCGAAGTGCGGAGGTTATACATTTTGATGTACCCACTCACGTCTTTTGTTAAATTATAGTTTCATTTCTCGGCCGATTTTGACAAATTATATATCATTAGAAAGCTTACGTTACGTAGTAAACAGATATATCAATATATATTAAGTTTTTCTTCTGATTTCGACAGCCCGGTGAGTTATAACTTAAACTTTTGCAAATATCATACCGTTTTGGAGTTTTAGAATCTAGATTTACGGTTGACATGTTCGTACTTAATACCAATTTGTAGCGTTTATATTTGGAGTTCAGTTTTAAAAATTACATCTTGCTTAGGAGAATAGAATTCTGTATACGATAGAAAAAAAAATTTGTTTAAAAACGAAAGTAATTAAGGAATGAAGGCGGGAAAATGTAGCGCGCGTTCCTAACGCACTGAACTGATGCTACGGTCTTGGCGATTATGCTTTTGTTTAGAAACCGGCCATTTAATTTCTTTTGCCATCTTATAATATTTTTTAGGGAATATATTGTAGTATTTTGTTCACGAAACATATCAGTAAAGCTTATTATAAATGAATCTTAATAAATTAACGATTTCAGCTCTTGTTTATAACACAGAAAGGGTGTAAAATTTATGATGAAACAGCGTATATAGCGGACCCTCTCGATATTATTCGGCTTTGCATGCATACTTGAAATAAAATGGGTGTCAAAAACATTCATCGTTTGCTGTTTATTATCAACAAGGTAATTATGTATAATTATTTGAAATGTTATTTACCTTAAATTATCAATTTATTAAAGATTCTTGAAAATCACGGTCCGTGTTACGCGGGTCATTTCGTATTTTGACATCAGGGCATCATGTCCAACTATTGAAAATCAGATTTTTTTCACCGGGACGATGACGGCTTGGATTTAGACAGGCAGACAGATAGTTTATTCAGACTTAAACAACAGTACATCGTCTTCAACTCAAATATTTAAATTATTTTAAGACGAATTGTTAGGTGATTACACATATAGCAGTGATGATTCTGAGAATGTTGCAATGTTTTTTATCCGTGTAATCTAGAGTCCATGGTTTGAGCATTTTTATCGCGGTGTTCAATAAAAGATATCTCAATAATCTTGTTTATTGATAGATCTGTGGTTTTATTGCCTCTGTGTTCAGCACAAGCCAATTATCTCGTTATGATCAGATACTGTGCCGACCAGTACTAAATAACACTATGGTGTCATACGCCACAGCAGGGACCTATACTTGTATATTGGTCCCTAACCACAGGTGGCAATGTCTGGTCAGTTTACACTTTTTATGATACCTCCATGTCTTCTCGTGGTATTAGTGGTCATTTCTTGGAGTAATGTAACGCCAAATACTAAATTTTGCGTTTATAAGATATGTAGCGTATTGAAAACATTTATAGTCATCTGCCCATACAGATTGCCATAAACTAAATACTGTATAGATGTCAGCCAGCTAAATCACAATAATTATAAGTGCTTAATACCTATACATGTACATTTTAAACATTTAAAAAATCTAATACTTAACATTTAACGTATTTAGCGGGTACCGGTAAAAAAAACTCCGTCATTTCGTAGTCCTATAAAGAGTGTATGGTAGTGTACGGAACAACATAATTAAAAACAGCATTCTCATTTGACCACAACGGGGTTAAATAATCTTTCCGAAAAATACAAATAATACAGAGTTTTAATTTAGAATTCTATATATTTATAACTCTGTTAACTTATAAAGATATTTCAATATACATGCATAGACAGTTGACCGTGATTTTCAAGAATCTTTAAATAATTTTAATTAATTGATAATTTATGGTTAATAACCTTTCATTTAATTTTACATAATTACCTTTTTGATAATAAACAACAAACGATGAATGTTTTGACACCCATTATATTTGAAGTATGCAAAGCCGAAAAATATCAAGAGGGTCCGCTATACATTTGTATACGCTGTTTCATCATAAAATTAACACCCTTTCTGTGTTATAATCAAGAGATGAAATCGTAAATTTATTAAGCTTCATTAATACTTAGCTTTATGGATATGTCTCTAGAACAAAATATTTCAATATATTTCATAAAAAATATAATAATCATGGCAAAGGAAATTCAATGGCCGGTATCTAAACAAAAGCATAATCGCCAAGACCGTAGCATCAGTTCAGTGCGTTAGGAACGCGCGCTACATTTTCCCGCCTTCATTCCTTAATTACTTTCGTTTTTAAAAAAATTTTTTTTCTATCGTATACAGAATTCTATTCTCCTAAGCAAGATGTTATTTTTAAAACTGAACTCCAAATATAAACGCTACAATTATGTATAAAGTACGAACATGTCAACCGTAAATCTAGATTCTAAAACTCCAAAACGGTATGTTATTTGCAAAAGTTAAAGTTATAACTCGCCGGGCTTTCGAAATCAGAAGAAAAACTTAATATATATTTATATATCTGAAAAAACTACGTTACGTAAGCTTTGTAATGATATATAATTTGTCAAAATCGGCCTAGAAATGAAACTATAATTTAACAAAATACGTGAGTGGGTACATCAAATTTATAACCTCGGCGCTTCGATAGAAGATCGATAGTTACGACACGGTCACGTGACTTAGACACAACAAGATATTTGGCGTAACGGTCCCGTTTCATATCCGTGTAATCTAGAGTCCGTGATATCATCTAGACACAACTTCTGACCAAATTTGGTGAAGATTGGATGAAAACTACTTAAATTACAGAGCGGACACCATGCTAAATGCTTGAAATGCACTAAGTGACCATGTGACCTAGTTTTTGACCCTGCATGACCCATATTCGAACTTGACCTAGATATTGTCTAGGTACAACTTCTGACCAAGTGTGGTGATTATCGGATGAAAACTACTATTACAGAGCGGACAATATGCTAAATGCTTGAAATGCACCAAGTGACCCCGTGACCTAGTTTTTGACCTGGCATGACCCATATTCGAACTTGACCTAGATATTGTCCAGATACAACTTCTGACCAAGTTTGTTGAAGATCGGATAAAAACTACTTCAATTAAGAGAGCGGACACCATGCTAAATGCTTGAAATGCACCAAGTGACCTAGTGTTTGACCCGGCATAACCCATATTCGAACTTTACCTAGATATTGTCTAGATAAAACTTCTGACCAAGTTTGGTGAAGATTGGATGAAAACTATTTGAATTAGAGAGCGGACACTGCTGTGGACGCCGCCCGCAGCCAAGGTTAAACTATAATACGTCCAGTTTTTTTAAAACGGGCGTATAACAATAAGAGATGTACCCATAAAATTACATATGCCCCTGAAAAACGCTTTGATAGAAGTTATGAGCATTTTTCGGCACCTAAAGCAGATTTCGAAACCTAAACGCGGACCCTAAGTTCAAGGTCAAAGGGGTCAAAATGTGCGTTCGTATGGAAAGGCCTTGTACATATACACATGCATACAAAATATGAAGGTTACATCTGAAGCGACATAGAAGTTATGAGCATTTTTTGAAACCTAAACCCAGATTTCGAAACCGAAACGCGGACCCTCAGTTCAAGGTCAGAGGGGTCAAAATGTGTGTGCGTATGGATAGGCCTTGTCCATATACACATGCATACCAAAATATGAATGTTACATCTGAAGTGACATAGAAGTTATGAGCATTTTTCGAATCCTAAACGCAAAGTGTAACAGACAAACGGACGGACAGTGCGATCGCTATATGCCCTCCTTTGGGGGCATAAAAACGTGTATTTCAATGTATGAAGTACGCAAGATATAAAATGAACTAGTTTTGGCAGACGTGACCCTCCTCAGAACTTTACTTAAGTATTTTAAACATCACCTTCTATTTAAGTTACATCATAGTTTTAAAGGGATCTTTTCACGCTTTGGTAAATTGACAAAATTGAAAAAAGTTGTTTCAGATTCGTAAGTTTTCGTTTTAGTTATGATATTTGTGAGGAAACAGTAATACTGAACATTAACCATGCTCTAATATAGCCATTATATGCATCTTTTGACGATTTTAAAACCTAAAAGTTATAAAGCGTTGCAACGCGAAACGATTGAATAATTTGGAGAGTTCTGTTTTTGTCGTTAAATTTTGTAAAACTACGAAGATTGCTTATATAAGGTATAAAATACGTCATGTCTGTATACACGGCGGAATAGCTCAGTAGGCTAGAGCATTTTTACTTCAGGACTCTGGCAGGACTCCAGGGGTAACTGGTTCGAAACCTGCTCCGGGCAATGTTCTTTTCCTTTTTTATTTTTTTTCTTGATTTTTTACTGGAGCTTTTACGATCCAATGTTTACATTTATCAATATAAAGCATTTAATGAATAAGTTAAAAAAAATGCCAAAATCTGTGAAAAGGCCCCTTTAACATAAATGTTGCATATATATTGGGAACAAGTTTTTATGATAATGCGACAGTCTTTGCACGCACATAACCCAGAATGGAATATTACCTAGACAGTGTCATTAAGATTTGTCATAATTGTCATAAATATTGTTTTCCAAGATTTTACCGTTTTTATGACCCATAACCAAACTCTTCTTTGATATGGTCACGATAAACATTCTGACCAAGTTCCATCAAACAGGCCCAGGAAGTCTAAACATCGGGAAAACAAAGACTGAGGGTGTGTTACTTGGAATATCTGAGAATACTGTTTTGGTGAATTTTATATGAATTAAAAAAAAGAAGAAAACAAGAGATGTGTTTGTCAGAAACACAATGCCCCCTAATGCGCCGCTTTGATTTTTTTTTTTACCTTTGACCTTGAAGGATGACTGTGACCTTTCACCACTCAAAATGTGCAGCTACATGAGATACACATGCATGACAAATATCAAGTTGCTAAGTTGAATATTGCAAAAGTTATGAAGGTTAAAGTTTTGGTTTAAGTTTTTTGTTTTGTTTTTTTACCTTTCACCTTGAAGGATGACCTTGACCTTTCACTACTAAAAATGTGCAGCTCCGTGAGATACACATGCATGCCAAATATCAAGTTGCTACGTTCAATCTTGCAAATGTCATGAAGAAGGTTACAGTTTTGGTTAAAGTGTTGTTGTTATATACCTTTGACCTTGAAGAATGACCTTGACATTTCACCACTCAAAATGTGCAGCTCCATGAAATACACATGCATGTCAAATATCAAGTTGCTACATTCAATAGTGCAAAAGTTATGAAGAAGGTTAAAGTTTTGGTTAAAGTTTGTTTTTTGTTTTTTTTACCTTTTACCTTTCACCTCTCAAAATGTGCAGCTCCATGAGATACACATGCATGCCAAATATAAGTTGCTATCTTCAATATTGCAAAAGTTATGACCAAGGTTAAAGTTTTGGGACACACACATACAATGACAGACAGGCCAAAAACAATATACCCCCGATCATTCGATCCGGGGGCATAAAAAGTGTACATTTCTAAAACAATTGAAATTATCTACACTGGGCAGAACGAGCGGAGATCAGAATAATGCAACAAAAGAATACTCCTGGGCAGTTTATTAGTCTGCTGATGCCTCACAAACCAAATGACAGCAATACATTCAAATATCACATCTATACTGTTTATCTCTTGATGTCATAGTTTGACTTGTTCATAGCACAATTCCAGAGAAATGTCATTTAGAATAAATATGGTCAACTTTGTAAAGGCTGTACATCTGATGTGTGTTGAACAGGCAGTTTACTTCTTGCCCTTGGCAGGAGCCTTGGTTGCCGGCTTGGCCCCTTTAGCTGCAGGCTTGGTGGCCTTGGCCTGAAACATAACACACAAGACTGTTAAGTTAATAGACACAATGAGTGCAAGCTAATTTTCATCTTGACTTCTGAATGTTCTGAAACATGAAGCAAAAGACTGTGTTGTAAATGAAAAAAATATACATCAAAGACACATGTCTTCTGAATTAAAAGCAAAATTTGTAGTTTCTTAACTTCAAATTATGCACAGTTTGGAACAACCAAAAGCATAACTGATGACCATCACAATTTTACAAACATTTTAACGCCACAACACTAACATACTTTAGCTTTTAACAGGCCAATTAACAAATAAAAAAAATCCCAAACTAAGCCTCACAAATATTTCCTGAATAATAAGAAAGGGCACTCCACTCAAGCTTACATTTCCAATGGTTTAATATTAAAAATTCAGACTAGGGTATGGGAAATTCGATAAACAGCTGAAAGCTCATAACCCACTTTAAATCTTTGCATTTTTATACAGATCCCATTCAAAGTTCAAGAATTTTTTTGATGAAAAATATCATTAAATAAATAACGAACAATTATGATAAAATGTCATCTTTTCACTTCAAAGAATAGATTAAAGAACAATTTTGATAAAATGTTATCTTTTCTCTGTACAGAATAGATTATACATTATTTTAAAAGCACTCATTTTTAAATAGTCTTTGCTCAGTACATTGCATTCAATATCACATCTATACTGTTATCTCTTGATGTCATAGTTTGACTTGTTCATAGCACAATTCCAGAGAAATGTCATTTAGAATAAATATGGTCAACTTTGTAAAGGCTGTACATCTGATGTGTGTTGAACAGGCAGTTTACTTCTTGCCCTTGGCAGGAGCCTTGGTTGCCGGCTTGGCCCCTTTAGCTGCAGGCTTGGTGGCCTTGGCCTGAAACATAACACACAAGACTGTTAAGTTAATAGACACAATGAGTGCAAGCTAATTTTCATCTTGACTTCTGAATGTTCTGAAACATGAAGCAAAAGACTTGTGTGTAAATGAAAAAAATATACATCAAAGACACATGTCTTCTGAATTAAAAGCAAATTTGTAGTTTCTTAACTTCAAAGTATGCACAGTTTGGAACAACCAAAAGCATAACTGATGACCATCACAATTTTACAAACATTTTAACGCCACAACACTAACATACTTTAGCTTTTAACAGGCCAATTAACAAATAAAAAAATCCCAAACTAAGCCTCACAAATATTTCCTGACATAAGTCAGAATTTTTTTTGATAAAATCATATAAAATAACGAACAATTATGATAAAATGTTACTCTTTTCACTTCAAAGAATAGATTAAGAACACTTTTGTATAAATGTATCCTTTTCTTCTGTCCAGAATAGATTTTATACATTATTTTTAAAAGCAATCATTTTGTAAATAGGTCTTTGCTCAGTACATTCTTAAAGTTCCATAATCTAAAGTTCAGAATGCGATAAAAAGAACTGCGATGCCTAACATCAGCATGGTTGGTATCTGATCACAAGCTATCAGCAACAAGGACCATAATATCATCATAATTAGGCAAAACAAAAGCAATCTTTTATCCTGAAGATTTAACAATGATTAAATCTTCACAATGTTCTGAGTGGTAGTTCAAGAGATGTGAATCTTGCCATACCGCTGCAGGCCTCTTGGCATCCACAGCCCCAGAGCGTGCACGTTTCTGTCTGGCCTCAATCTCCTTGGCAGCCTTGCGGACCACCTTGTCATACGGGTTGAGGCGGCCCATCACTCGCAGGTTCTTCAGAGGATTCTTCTTCAGGATACGACGCTTGTTCTCCTTCCTGCAAGACACAGAAAGGAAATATTACATTGCCATACTTGTTTCAATGACAAGGATAACATGTCAAACAGTGATCCTAGTCCTATACTGATCAACTATGAATTGGCTTGCTTAGCTTCTTGATTTCATATAGCAGGGTTTGTAATAATCTAGAATTAGAATTTAGGCATTCTTGGTCAAACTGTCTTTTTGAATTACTAATAACAATGGCTTCAATGAATTATGTATGCAAATAAAATATTTTCACTGCTTAGAATAAATTATTAAGAATTTAAAATAGCACTTTCTTTGTCCTGAAATAAACTTTTTGTAAGAAACACAAGAGTTTCAACATCTATAATTTATAATGGAACAAAGTGAACTGCAATGCCTTACATCAGCATGGTTGGTATCTGATCACTTAACCATCAGCAACACGGACCATAATATCATCATGAATAGGCATCAGTTTATTTATTTACTTGAAATATACTTGAAACAAAATGAATTGCTGTGATTAATAATACCCATCAACATATATATTTTGTGTTTTTATTAGCCCATCTATTTATACCAAGATGCTTGTTTTCCTTCCTGTAAGACACAGAGAGGGAAATCTGCATTGCCATATTGGTTTCAATGAGGAGGATACCATATTTGACAGTGATACAAAAAAGCACAAGCTTGAAAGCCCACTACTTGTTCAATTTTGAACTTGATTGCTCATCTTGATTTCACATACCAGGGCTTGTGATATTCTTTTAGTCACCAGTACTAATGCTAGAATTGACCAGTCGCCAGCTGTCAATCAAACTCACGAACTAATCAATCAGATTTTGTTTATTGTGGCCACATGGTCCGACAAACAAAGACTGTCGGAGTAATGGATAAAGCGTTTTATGAAAACACAACTTAGTGGGCGGAGCGATCTCGAATTTGGCGACTGGTCAATTCAGGGATGCTTGGTCAAACTGTATTTTTCAATGACTTATAACAATGGCTCGACTGAATAATGTATGGATGTCAGATTTTCAACGCATAGACTAAAGTATAAAGAATTTAAAATAGCACTTCACTTTGTTCTGAAATGAACTTTTTTTAAAAACATTACAAGACTTACAACATATATCGCTTATAATGCACCAAAGTGAACTGCAATGCCTAACATCAGCATGGTTGGTATCTGATCACTAGCTATCAGCAACACGGACCATAATATCATCATAATTAGGCAATAGCAAACCAATTTGCTAATTTGCATGAAATGCACTTAAAGCAATACCATATAACTTTCTCATTTAATAATATCCGTCTACATAAAGCATATATTTTCTGTGCTCTATATTCTCTAAGCAAATGAGGGTAACATACTTGGGTGCTCGGAGTGCAGCCTGTATCTCGTCACTCTTCAGTAAACGGCTTAAATCTGTGTTGGTCATTTTAGTAGAAGGAAGACTGAAACAAAACCATCATACTGTCATTAAAATGTATATTACAAGCAATATTACCTAAGCAATAATGATCAAATGTTCATCATAAACATCTGCCCCCGCAGATTCTACTAATTCAAGATCTGTAACCACCATGAAGACTCAACTGTCCTCACAGCATACTCATAGTGATTTGTCCAGCAGACATAACTTATCGACACCTATTCTAAGATGAAGGACATTTTTGAAACAAAAGTATCCTAAAAAATATTTAGAATGAAACAAGGATGTGCATGCCCAATGTCACAAGAAGCTGCATATCAAGCTTCATTAAATTCTAATCCTTAGAATCTGAGATTTCACTTCGAACCACAAAGTACCAGTGTTTTTATTATTTAATAAATTTGGGGCCTGTAGGGGGACCCATTCCCAATGGTGAAACACCCATACGGGATCCAAAAATTTCCAATTGACCGTTTTAAACAAGAAACCGTCGGAGATGGGTGATGCTCCCCAAAGTTGTTTTCTTGTCACAATATTGCACTATATATTCAGATAAAAGGAAACTTCTTGAGGGCACAGTAGTTGGGGGGACAAGAATTTTTTATAGAAAATTTCAAAGGGCCATAACACTGTGAAAAATCATCCGACCAGAACCCGCTGATAATATGCACATCTCCTCTTGGTAGTGAAGCTTCCCATAAAGTTTCATTGAATTCCAGTCATTAGTTGCTGAGAAAATGAGAAATAGCCCGGACAAAAATTGTGCATGGACGGACGGACACACACGCACGACAGACGAAGCGGCGACTATATGCTCCCCCCCCCCAAAATAAATTTTGGGGGTGCATAAAAAACAACAAGAGATGTGTTCGTCAGAAACACAATGCCTCCTATTGCACCGCTTTGAATTTTTTTTTTTTTTACCTTTGACCTTGAAGGATGACCTTGAACTTCCACCACTCAAAATGTGCAGCTTCATGAGAAACACATGCATGCCAAATATCGAGTTGCTATCTTCAATATTGCAAAAGTTATGGCCAACGTTAAATATATTTTTCGGATGGACGGACAGACTGACATACTGACGGACAGTTCAACTGCTATATGCCACCCTACCGGGGGCATAAAAATAAACTAGAGCTTTGTCACAGATGTGAGGAATACCACCACATGCCGCATTGACACAGAATATTTTGCATGTTGTCTCAGGGGTTTTTCAGCACTGTCTGCGCCTCCGGGAAACGGAGGCTTTCCCAAAGCAAACGGACCCGTTCCCAATCAAATTTTGATTGCATTTTTCCCCAATTCCAAAAAATAAAATCTTCCAAAATCGTAAAAAGTAAACATAATTTATATCGAAAGAGTGACTTCCCTTCATTCGTGATGTAATAAAGCCTTTAGTGACCGAACAGATTTTTTGGTTGCCCATTTGGCCGGATGCATTTACTCTTCAGCGATGACGTCAAACTGTTCGCATTATACAAGGAGTATATAGAGTCCGCACATACACATTCTATAACATATCTGTAAGACGCTATTTTCAATCAATGCTTCGCACAATAGTAAATCGGTCGATGTCGTTCCTCACAACCTCGTAGCTACAGAAATGCAACTTTTCAACGGATGCCAACGAATGTTGTTAGAAATTGAAATTCTGTAAAAAATATAAAAAAAAATGAAGCTTGCAAACTACGGTAATAAGCCGTAGACGCATAAAGAAGTATACTGAAAGTATAACTTGACAGTCAGGGGACATGTTCGGCAACGATATCTTTGTCACCTACAGTTTATTCATTTTTATGAGGACGAAATTCGTCCATGATAGGAAAAACCTCGTAGTTGGCAAATAAAAAAATAAAATAAAAACGTTTTTGTCAAATTTGTCCAAACGAAACGACGTACCTATAGGTGAAATGGCGTCGCTACGACTTTTCGCCAGGAAAAAAGCCAACAATCATTCTACAACATTTCGTCACGTGGCTTTTCCAAGGGCTCTGATTTGGGTAGAGCTACGATATATAGCACAAAACACGCGCCAGACTTCAAATATTCGGAAAAGACGAAAAAAATATTTTGAAAATTTTGGAGCTACGAGGTTTGAGAACGACAGCGACGAAATATTACATTTAAAAAAACACAAAATATAGACGCTAAAGGATGTGTAACGATATTATCGATGTTTTCCAAACGCTCAGAATCTTCCGAAATTACTGCCGCGAGTAACCCTGAACAGACAGGCTCGGACAATCAGCAAAATGTAACAGCAACAGAAGTAATGCCAGGGCCGTCAATCACAAAATCGGCAACTGAATGCTCAGAGCCTTGTAAGAAAGTTGTAGTTCAATCGTCATTTAATACATTAAAGTATGAGGCCTAAATTAAAATTGAGTTTGTTTGCCCTTTACCGACCGACCCACTTTTTACCCCCCGACCCAAAAATTTTTATTGCGATTTCTGAAAACGTATTTTTTTTTTTTTCGTTTTTTTCGACGATGATAAAAGAGCCAAAAGCAATATTTATTCATGCGCGTATTTATATCCCTGTCTATTATTATCGCCCCTGACCGATCTAGGTCGCTCCGATAGTTGGAATTTCATACGCCCCAGAATAGACAGTAATGCAAGCGTCTATAACCAGCATCGCGATCGGCGAAAATGTTCCGTGAAAATGGCCGAACGACATCATACTTAACAATTGGTTCGCGAAAGTAGTCGGACATATACGAGTTTACGTTCGTTGTACACATGTTGTTAACGTGATCCAAGATGGCGGACAATTAAAAGAAATAACGATGCTCAGCGAGAACAAATAACTATCGAATTTACGACGGACATCATATAATTAGTATTGATTAATGAAAAGAGCGTGTCATTCTACGATGGAGCATAGGTTTTAGATACAGTGAAAACTCGCTATTATGACCACTTGTGGGACTTTTCAAAAGTGGTCTTAATAGCGAGGTGGTCTTAATTCTGAGTTTTCATGAATTTGATGGACATATAATTACAACAACGTAAATATTCACTGAACTTTTATCTGTTTGCATACAATATAACAGTTATCCGTTTATACATTGTATTTATACATTGTACAAAGATAGTATTTCAAGTTGTTCATTAAAGAAGTGTAAATACATGTATATGTACTTTTCATCAAGATCCTTGATGTTTACTTAACGAATGAGTCAATTGTCGTCTGCTTAGCATTTTGTCGAATAAAAGTCGAGATTTTCTTTTTAGAATAGCTTGAACACGAGTCTTTCCAATGCCGAATAAATCGTCGTTGAGATTTCCCATCACTTGCGTCGATCAAATCAATCTTTTCTTTTAAACACAACTCTTTCCGTTTTCGCTTATCCATTTTGAATAACGATATGGTATAAAAGTCGGTTTTTATATCCATCACGAACAAAACCGTGTTACTCAAATATCCTAACTGTTAAATTATTCGCCGTAATAAATCTTTAAAGTGTGTACCAAACAACTACCAATTTACCCATCAAAGACTCAATAATAATAATAGCTAATTGTCAATCAAGGGTTAAAAAATATAACAAGTGCCGAAAATCTAAAACCTGTGTCGCAAATCGATGCCAAAAACCGTTGTCGTTAATTGTGTTTAATTGGGTCAGAATGGCTTCGTACACAAGCCCGATAGTACCACAACATCAGATCAAGTAAGGTGTGAAAATTACTGGTCGTTTGGCGGGTGTCAATTAAGAACAATATCGATAATTGGTATTGATTAAAGTGGTTGTAATAGCGGATTAGCGGGTTGGTCGGATTAGTGAGTGTAACGACCATTGAAATATAGAAGGAACAAATCGGGACTGAAAAATGGTGGTCGACTTAGAGAGTTGGTCGGAATACCGAGGTGGTCGTAAAGAGAGTTTTCACTGTACAAATAAAACTCTCTTTTTTTTGCAAATGTATGAACTGAATGTCACAGAACAAGTGATGAAGTGTTTGAAAATTGGAATGCAGTCTTCTCGCAAAGAAAAATACATCTAACAGTTACAGGATTTTTTTGTCGAAAATGCAAAATAAAAGACAAACATGATTTGATTTATATGCAAGTGGATCTGTGTTTAATCAGATTCATGTGCATATTCTGCTTTATTATGTTTGCCACACTGAACAGTTTACTGTAATGGCATGTTAGTGAAATGGATATGTAAAGGTAAACTTATTTAATTTATTAATGTCTCTTAGCTAAATACATCGACAACACTCAAGTATATATGTTTAAAGCGTTAGTATATCCACAAACTGAAACTAACACCCTTAATTTATTTCCCCAAATCAAGTTTTCATGCTTATGTTAGTTGCAATAATACAACTCCCAGCTATTTACCCTCTGAGCTGTACGTATGTACTCATAAAAGCTCAGAGCATTCAAGAACAAGGGACAAAATTGTCACAAAACCAGGTTTTCATTGTGAAAAAAAATCTGATAAAGGGAGACAACTCAAACTGAACTTTTTAAATGAACAAACAAAATTAACACCCTTTGTAAGTTTGTTTTAAAATAAATCTATTTTTAGTCGTGGCGACCTTGACATTGGAGATATTGACGTGATTCTTTTGTGTGACACACCGTCCCATGATGGTGAACAAATGTGCCAAATGATTTTAAAATATCATAATGAATGACATAGTTATAGCCCAGACAAGCTCATTTATGGCTATTTTTTACCTTTGAACTCAAAGTGTGACCTTGACCTTGGAGATATCGACGTAATTATTTCGCGCGACACACCGTCCAATGATGGTGAACAAATGTGCCAAATGATTTTAAAATCTGACAATGAACGACATAGTTATGGCTCGGACAAGCTCATTTATGGCCATTTTTGACCTTTGAACTCAAAGTGTGACCTTGACCTTGGAGATATAGACGTAATTATTTCGCGCGACACACCGTCCAATGATGGTGAACAAATGTGCCAAATGATTTTAAAATCTGACAATGAACGACATAGTTATGGCCCGGACAAGCTTGTTCCGCCAGCCCGCCAGCCAGCCCGCCAGCCAGCCAGCCCGCCCGCATTCGCCAATCTAATAACCAGTTTTTTCCTTCGGAAAACCTGGTTAAAAATAATGCTTCATAATAATGTTCAGTTTGCCCTTTTATGAATTTACTTTTCCATGCTGAGACTATGCACTAACCGGTCAAACACTTAAAATTGAGGCCTGTAAAAACTTCAACAGGCCTGTGAATTGTTTCTCCTGGTAGGCCGGTCTGGCCTGTAAAATGTGATGGTCTTTCGCCACGTCTGAATTTTTCCATTAAAGGCTTTGGGCTGTCTTTCTACACTCCTTCAATGCTTGTTGCATGCTAATTAAGCCCAATTTAAGGGAAAGGTTTAAGTTAAAAATAAAAGCTGTCTGACTGTTAAATAATTACAAATGCATTTGAGCAATTAAAATCATATAATGAACAAATATTTGATGTAATAACACACAAGCATGCATTTGATATTAATATATGCAAGAAACAGCAAACAAGATAATGTTAAGCTACATAGGGCTTCGTACACTGCAACAGTGCTTTAATAAAAGTGTTTTAAATATTCATAGACTATTAGTGTATTTAAAAAAATATAATTTCTCAAATAAAATAAAATAATTTTCCTACCTACCTACCCACCTGTAAAATTTAGGGTCGGTAAAGGGCAAACCAACAATATTTTAATTGTGGCCTGAAATGAAATACCCATGGCTCTATTTTAGCTCGGCCAAAAATGTTGCTGTAACTTGTGTTTGGGCAGTGTTTGTTTTGCAAGTGTTTATATAAAGAAAATTGTTGAACAACAGAATTATTTAAGCATGAGCCGTTTCACGAAACAAAAATTCCCAAAATGGGCTATTTTGTCGATAAAAAATTCCCAATTTGGTCAGACTCCTTTTCCCAAAGTAGGCAGAAAAACCCCTGTGTCTTCACAAAAAAACAGTGGACACCATGCTCAATGTTTAAAACGCAATAGGTGACCCCGTGACCTAGTTTTTGACCTGGCATGGCCAATCTTCGAACTTAGCCTATACATCATCTAGCTGACCAAGTTTGGTGAAGCTCGGATGAAAACTACTTGAATTAGAGAGCGGACACCATGCTCAATGTTTAAAACCAACTAAGTGACCCTGTGACCTAGTTTTTTTACCTGACATGAACCATACATTAGAACTTGACCTAGACATCATCTAGATACAACATCTGACAAAGTTTGGTGAAGATTGGATGAAAACAACTTGAATTAGAGAGCAGACACTTAATACCGACCGACCAGCAGACAAGCTCACTCCTATATACCACCCTAAACTTCGTTTGTGGGGGGTATTATAAATCTCAACAGTTCATCTCCCAGGGCCCTCAATCCATTTTAGGGGAAGCGGGTCGCTACCCATAGCAGGGGGAATTTTCGCGGCGTTTTCCCTTTTGGGGGGATTTTTTACTTACTATCTAATTATTACATTTGTACATGTTTGCACTATATTCATTGCTTATTTCATAATTTAGTATGTTTGACAAGATTAAATTAAAATAGAATTGAGATATAATAATCATGAGACATCTATCTATATAAAAAAAAAAAATTTTTTTTTTTTTTTTTTTTTTTGGGGGGGGGGGGGGGGGGCTCTAGAAGTTAAACCTTAGTAAATGTATTCACATCACTTTTATTTTCAATGTTTAAGCATTTGTTGATACTAAGACAGCAACTATAATTCCCAAATTTAAGCCAAAATGACTTGTTTTTTCCCAATCCAAAGGAACCGGGCCCCATTCCCCCCGTGGTGAAAAAAAACCATTGGGTAGGAGACAAAAGACTGAAATTGACCAGGAAAGAATGATATCACAGAAATAAATTCCAGACCCATACAAACTCAATGCAGACCTGTTTACCCTACCGATTGCTTCTCAGTAGTATGGAGGGCATCTCTCAGTAAATTTGGGCTGTTGTCAGTAGTTTTAACCTTTTCAATGAATCATTTTGAGCATTTAAACACCATGACTGGGTCACATATCAGTTTAACGGTACATAAAGCATTAGATGAATTTACTTGCTTATAATTTAATATGTTAAGTGATTTTATTTGATTTTTTTTGTTACAGCCTGTTCCATTTGGATTGGGAAAATTAGCGCGATAAACCATGAAATCAGTAAAAAAATAACGCGATAAACCATGAAATTGGGAAACATTAAGCGTTATAAATATGATTATAAGTAACAGAATTAAAATTGTTTTTAAGTGCGTGTTTGACAGCATTTTAATATTATAAAGTGCTGCTTTAATATCTTCTTACAATGAAGACAATATTTAGTTAATATCCATCTACATGCATATTAAACTTGCAATAATCTATAAATTCTTAAATACACCATTTGATCATAAGCTCTTTTAGAGTAGCTGTAAATTTAATTCAGTATTTTTTTAAATTAAATATCATAAGGGGAAAACATAAACAAATATTGACAACACCCTTTAAAGTTCCAGTTGTGTTAATAATGTATTAAATGGAGTTATAATAATATTTTATTTGTTTACCTTTCAATATCTTGCACTTGACAACCTCAGTTCAATGCTATTTCATTAAACTGTACAGCGTAACAAACATAATAAAGCAGAATATGCATATGAATCTGAGTATACACAGATCCACTAACATATAAATCAAATCATGTTTGTCTCTTTCCATTTTCGAACGATACTCATCTTATTATAATAAATGCTTTTACTTTGTGAGTAGACTGAACTCCAATTTTCCAACACTTGTTTCCATGACACACATTCACTGTGCAGATTTCTGATATTTTTTTATATCTCAAACATAGTATTTTGCGTTAATTGACACACGAATTACATTATTCCCTAATGACCATATGATATCCGTTGTTAATTTGAATGGTATTTATTATTTTCGTCGTTAAACGCAATATTTGTCTGCTTGCCGCCATCATGGACGTGTGTAAAAACAGGCGTGCTCAATCCCAATATATCGACTATTGTCGGTATTCTCCGCAATAGAGAGAGAGATGTGCATACTGAATAGCAACGTAAAATTGTATATATTCGGCTTAATTTGCTAACCAATACGCAAGTCAGTTGTTCTTCGGTGACGACTCGACAAGCTCGATCAGCACTCATTCCCCCGGAGGCTTGAATATAACGTTTCTTACTACACAAGCGCCAAAAGGATTATGATTGATAAATTACCCGCAAAGACCGAAAATAAGAGAAAGTACGATTAAAAACTAAAATTTTTTCCATTTTGATTGATGGATCCGTAGTTTTTCAGTAAAAATCCGTAGTGCGTAGTTTAGCCAAATAATCCGAAGGATCTACCGCGAATCTGTAGAAGTAGACAGGTCTGTCAATGCCATCAAAATAAGAAATAGGAAGACCACAAGCTGCCACTATATGTATGGGTAATTAATACATTTACAGTACGGTATACTTACTTGTAATTATTTTTTTGTTGTGAAGGCGCTTTCCATGTACCATAGATACTGTCAAGCTTATTAATGGCCGACTGTGTCCAGATACAGAAACGCCCAACGTGGCCACCAGGAGCAACCTTGACCAGGTTTAATCGGGCCACGTTAAGTAAAGTGACTCCTGAAAACCAATAAGGGCCAGAATGGTTATGAGCAACTACTTAATGGAAACTGTTAAGCACTTTGGCATCAAGTTTATTAATATAAATGTATATAAGTTGAAGTACATTAAAATACAAAACGATGAATTCCTTGGATGCGAATCTGCAATTCACATGAAAACTACTTTTCAGGTTATGTTAAATATATAAAGACAACTTTCAAAGAAATGTTTCCATTACATCTATTCTACTAAGGCAGAGTTAACTGTTGGACTTGCATAAAATGTCCTCAACTCAGTGATGGTATCAGTATGGTTGGTATCTGATCATGTGTAATCAGTAACACGGACCATAGTTTTATCATATATCCAAATACATTATATTTGACTGAACAATCCATGCAAACAAGAGGGCCATGATGGCCCTGAATCGCTCACCTGACTAACCAAATACAATCCCAACCCAGTTTTCATCAAGATAAAACATTCTGACCAAATTTCATATAGATTGGATGAAAACTGTGACCTCTATTGTCTACACAAGGTTTTTCTAATATTTGACCTATTGACCTAGTTTTTGACCCCAGGTGACCCAAATACAATCCCAACCAAGATTTCATCAAGACAAACATTCTGATCAAATTTCATGAAGATTGGATGAAAACTGTGACCTCTACTGTCTACACAAACAAATTGTTGACGGTTTTTCTATTATTTGACCTAGTGACCTAGTTTCTTACCTCAGATGACTCAAATACAATCCCAACTCAGATTTCATCAAGATAAACACTCTGACCAAATTTCGTTAAGATTGGATGAAAACTGCGACCTCTATTGTCTACACAAGGTTTCTCTATTGTTTGACCTAGTTTTTGACCTAGTGACCTAGTTTTTGAAACCAGATGACCCAAATACATGTACATTCCCAAGCTAAATTTGTATCAAGATTAACATTCTGACCATATTTCATAAAGATTGGATGAAAACTGCAACCTCTATTGTCTACACAAGGTTTTTCTATTATTTGACCTAGTTTTTGACCTAGTGAACTAGTTTTTGACCCCAGATGACCCAAATACAATCCCAACCCAGATTTCATCAAGATAAACATTCTGACCAAATTTCATAAAGATTGGATGAAAACTGCGACCTCTATTGTTTACACAAGGTTATTCTATTATTTGACCTATTTTTTGACCTTGTGACCTAGTTTTTTACCCCAGATGACCCAAATACAATCCCAACCCAGATTTCATCAAGATAAACAATCTGACCAAATTTCGTAAAGATTGGATAAAAACTGTGACCTCTACTGTCTACACAAACAAATTGTTGACGGACGCACACACGCACACACAACGGACGCCGGACATCACACGGTCACATAAGCTCACCATGTCACTTTGTGACAGGTGAGATAAAAAGGCTAAAAACTGAGGTAAAATAAACTTCCTAAGCTTTTTGTTTCATTTTACTTACCTGGAATATTTCTAAAAGCTCTTGTTAAACCATTATCTTGATTATAAACAATAAGAGGTCCACGTCTTTGAATCCTACGCCTGTTCCTCATTTTCCCTTTGCCAGCTCGGAATCGTCGAGATTTGTAAACCTGAAATATTCAGTAAAGAATATTTTCATCTGCCTGCTTAGTAATCGAATCAGTGCAAATAACTTATTGGCAACATTATTTTTTTGCAGATTTCATATGCACAAGGTGTATATATTTAAGAAATAATCGACGGGTTACTGTTGGTTATTGGGGTAATAACCAACAGTATGGAGTTACGATGCGTAGGAATGTGTAGAAAAAGTCTGAAGTTGTTATAACCACTGTACTGATATTTTTATATTAGGATATTCTGTTTTATTGAACTATTTAATTAAAAACTATTTTTTAAATATAAATAAAACAATAATACATATTTTCCCAAATTTGAATTTATGCTAAAATTCCGTATGACTATGAAAATGGGTGTAGGTCATATTTCATACTTTGTGAGAAACAAAACTATATTAACAAAATAAATCAGCATGGTTTATTTCTCTGATCACTTTGAATCAGTAACACGGACCATGATATCATCATTTGACTTTGATAGAACTGTTTAACAATGTTCTGTCTTTGCAAATGTATTTAAACAAACCTTCATTATGTCCTGCCAGGCCTTGAGACGTTTCAGGAGCTGCACAGCCTCTTTTGTCTTCTTGTATTCCTCTATTTTGTCGGTCACAACAAGGGGAACCTCTGGTATCTCCTCAATCTTGTGACCCTTGGACATCACCAGGGCTGGGACAGCTGATGCTGCCAGGGCAGAGCAAAGGGCATATCTCCTCTGGTTCACATTGATTCTTCTGTGCCACCTACGCCAGGTTTTGGTCGGAGCAAACATTCTTCCGCCACGGCACATGTTGCCAAAGGCACCCTGGCCAGACCTGTGGGTACCACCACCACGGACTCGAGGAATACGAGCAACAGCTCTGCCAGTACCCCAGGACTCAGCAGACGTCTGGTGACCTGAAAAAAAATTAATTCCATATTTATTAGGTCAAATGTCTAACAAGATGCAAACCTTACAAAACGGTGTTTCTGACAAGCTCTGTTGGGGTTCTGCTAAGGTCTAGCACAGAAAGTTTAGAAATTAATATTTTGATAAACATTCCAATAAAAAACAAGAGATGTGTTTGTCAGAAACACAATGCCCCCTATTGCGCCGCTTTGAAGCCATATATTTGACCTTGACCTTTCACCACTCAAAATGTGCAGCTCCATGAGATACACATGCATACCAAATATCAAGTTGCTATCTTCAATAATGCAAAAGTTATTGCAAAACTGTAACCAAGGTTAAAGTTTTGGGACACACACAATGAATGACAAACAGACAGACAGACCAAAAACAATATACAGGGCTTTTCATCCTTATATAACAGAGGCCGATATTCGGCTCCTTCCCAATTCTAAAAGGCCTTATTTTTTCCCAACTCTGGCTGAAAGACTTCCCAAAAAAAACGATTGAAATTCCCCTGAAAATCAAAAAAATAAACACAGCGGATAGTGTTTTGTAGCCAAGTTACTATTCGGTATAGTTTTACTGGTCTTGTAGATGATTGTAATTTCATTGAAAGCTTCCACGAGCGATAAACAAAGATGAAGGTTTATTTTGCGTAATTGTTGTCTGGTATCGATTTTTTCGCTACCAGTTCAGTTCAGGTATTTCCCCACTACCGCTAAGCCGAATTTTAATTGTATTTGTGTACCAGTCTAGAACAGAATATTGCGTAGTACGGGTTTTATTGTCGGTTTTTGAACGAGGGCCGCAAGGGAGGTCACCAGTGTCATCGCTGAATTTTAGAGATAACTTTTAGTTTACTGTTCAAAAACTGCTGTTACCTGTTGAAAAGTTTATCTGTTTGAAAATATAGCTGGCCAATCTTTGAAAAGAACATTTCCAGGTCATTAATTCATAACAAAAATAAAGTTCAAACCATTATTGTGACTGTTTAAAATTGATTAAATGATTTACCTGTGATGAAATGCTTTAAAAAGTTTTTCCCAAAATGGCCATTTATCGCGCTTAAATTTCCCAATTTGCAAGGCTAGGGCTTCTTCCCAATTTCCAGATGAAAAGCCCTGATATACCCCCGTTCTTTTATCCTGGGGCATAATAACACAGTTGTCCTCCCTTCAACATCAAGTGTCAGGGTTTTTTTTTACTAAGAAAGTGACGCCGATGTTCGGCGTCTTCCCCTACCAGAATTTTTCCCCTAAAAATACCATTTCCCCTCCAAAAATATAATTTTTCACCAAAATATAATATTTTACCCTCAAAAAAATGTTTTTTTTTCTTTTGGGAAGTCGACACTTATCCAATTTGTACCATGTACAACGATCTTACTCTCTCTCTCTCTCCCGACGAACACTCAAATCTGGGAATCCCAGTGGTTTTATATATAGCTCTTAAATTACGTCATGGAAACCGGGCAACTAATCGTATTAATCATGTGACTATTTTACTGGATTCCGGTCTTGCGCGAGAAGGGTGTTTCGTCAATTAATTACCGGAAACCAGTCGAATTTTCATCCAGGTTATGTGAAAGCCAAAATATAAAGGTTAAAACAGAAAAAAGTCTCACAATTGGCATTCATACACAAACAAAATAAAACGTTCGGACCCAGAAAATATTAATTGCGTTGACGCATTTTTTAAGAATTCATCAACATCGATTAATACTGTCTGATTATTGTGAAAGTGAAAGTAGACAATCGGCAGCTGCCGCACCTTTCCCTTCCAATACTGTAGCAGATCTAGATCATCAACCCATTCATCATGAAATTGAAATCATAATATTGACATCGTTCCCCGGCCCCAGTTGAAAACATTTCCCATTATTAGATCTACACCTGCAACTTTATTTAGGACTTTGACTTTAATATCATACTTGTTCATGTGTTTAAGAACAAAAAGGTCAGAGACATGCCTCTTTTTCTAAAAAAAAAAACCCTGAAGTCTATAATGAGTTATAGACATTGAAATGAACAGTTATTATTTTTTCCCCAAATATGTTTCTTTCGCGCTCGATTTTCCCCTTTTACCCAGCGTCCAGCGTCTTCCCCTTTTTCTAAAAAAAAAACCCTGAGTGTTATTGGCAAAATGCAGATGACAAGTGGAACACCCTGACAAAGGAAGATTTGTCCTGTGATTTTAAAAATTAAACTGCTTTGACAATACAGTATCTTTCTGATGTTTTCTCTTACTGTTACACATGATGTGAGAAATGTTCAACCTTAATAATTATAGACCAAGTAATTTTCTGCTACACATTTAAAGAAAGGAGAACAATAAAATACAGAAAACAGATCATGGTTTTCCTTAACGATTAAAAGCTCTTCAGTAACAGACAGATTTTCAAACATCAGCATGGTTGTTATCCGATCACTATGAATCAGAAACACGGACCATAATATCATCACATGTTTAACATTGTAAGCAGGTCAACCAAGTAGTTGCAATAATCCAACTCCCAGCTATTGACCCTTTGGGTCGCTGGCAGTTGCAACTGATAACTGCTGATGCTGATAACTGATCATGTAAACTTGTCGCCTGGAATTCAGACAGCACTTTAATCTGTAATATTGGCAACATGACCTATTATCTGGCATAAATAAACACAAACAGATCATAAATAGATCACTATAAATATAGTGCGCAAATTAAAACAACTTACTTGATATTGTGTGCTTACATAATACTGATACTTGGCTTTTCCATTGCAAAAACTTACACATTTTCATGAACTGTTGACATTTTTGAAACTTTGGATTAATATCATTATTATGCCAGCACACCATATCACGTAAAATTTAATTAGCGCATTAGTGATATACACTGCAACGCCGATATATCGCGGTTGTTGGGATCCAAAGATCGCGAGCGCGATATATCCGGCGCGCGATATAATTTGAGAAATGTCTAACTAAATTGTATTGCGGTTAATTTGTCAAATTTCCTCAATGTTTTCATTTTATATACGGCAATGCTGCATATTTTATAGTAATAATTGCAAACCAATTCTACAATAAACATTTTTCATAACTACATACGTATCTGTATTTATCATAAAAAACAAAATGTAAATTATATTTTTCATTTTCTTGTACGATCGCTCGCGAAACAGAAATTCTTACCGTAAAAAAACGTCTAAAATATAATTGTGCATAGATTCGAATTTACCCTTATAAATAGTCCTAATGAAGGAACTGAAACAGCGTAACGGTAACGATACAGCGTTTTTGAATGATATTTTATGAAGAGGAAATGTCAATGCCACATAATTCGTGAGATACCGCGGTACTTTAGTTGAAATTTACAAAGAAACTTTTAATGGAAATTAAATTATCTCAATGTTGACCCGCTACGAAACTTTTATTTACAAATAAATACACCCACGCCAATTTTGCGCGCTTTTTATTAGAACAAAGAAATTCATGACCAGTACCGAAATTAAACGATTTATATACCAGTAAACTGCCATTATTACCTTTGAAATGACACTAATTGGTTATTTGTTAAGTGTTAAAAACAACCCCAGCCGTGTGTACACAACGCTGTCACTTATCGACTGTTTTTTACGCTTCACTGCGTGCCATAGTAAGCCGCGACATATAGGGTGTTAATACTTGCTAGAACCGTTTTTTTTGCTTAAGTTATCGAATTCTCAGATTAAAACATGACATTTAGTGATCATGCTTGTCGGATTTTTGGGAGCCATAGCAAAAGCGCGATATATTGGACAGTGCGATATAACGGTCCGCGATATATCGGCGTTGCAGTGTATATAGGATTTGTTTGTGTTTATTTAAAGGGATCTTTTCACAGTTTGGTAATTATTGACAAAATTGAAAAAAGTTGTTTCAGATTCGCAAATTTTTGGTTTAGTTATGATATTTATGAGGAAACAGTATTACTGAACATTTGCCATGGTCTAATATAGCCATTATATGCATCTTTTGACGATTTAAAAACCCAAAAAAATATATAGCGTTGCAACGTGAAACGATTAAATAATTTTGAGTTCTGTTGTCGTTTAAATTTTTGAAACTACGAAGATTGCTTATAACGTATAAAATACGCGCTTATGTATGCTAGGCAGGATAGCTCAGTTGGCTTATGCGTTTTTACTTCAGGTTTCCAGGAGTCACTGGTTCGAGCCCTGCTGCGGGCTACTTTTTTTTCCCCTTTTTTTAAATTTTATATTTGATTTTTTACTGGAGCTTTTAAAAATTAATGTTTACATTTATCAATATACATGTAAAGCATTTAATGACTAACTTCAAAACATGCCAAAATCTGTGAAAAGGTCCCTTTAATTTTATGCCAGAAAAATAGTTTATGTTTCTAATATTACAGATTAAAGTGCCATCTGGATTTCGGGCGGCATGTTTCCATGAAATATCTGGATACCAGTTGCAACTCCCAGCGCCCAGGAGGGTCAACCTAAAAATATTTTCAAATCAATCATGCTGCATCTTTATTGTTACGTTCTTTTAGATTATTCAATACTGAAGCAATTATTGCACTGAATACAGTACTTAGTAAACAGAAAATCTGGACAAAACTGGATTAAAGGTTAGAATGTTGTGGAAACACGTTTAGCAGGTAAACTGACCTATTGTGTAGACAACGATGATTTGAAAATAGGGGATTAACATAGGCGAATGCAACTATTTGCAGATTTTTTTCTGTGATTTGTGATTTTTTTGGGAATTGGGAATTTATTATTTTGAAAGTGGGAGAAAAGGTCTCATTGAAATAGTGCCGTTTTACGGTACCTACTTTATATAGAGGAAAACGCTGCATAATAGCTCAAAGCTTTCAAGAACAACTAGTCAACCAATAGGGAATAGATTCTGAACAAGAGATGTGTTTGTCAGAAACACAATGCCGCCTTCTGCGCCGCTTTGAAGCCATTCATTTGACTTTTGACCATTAAGGTCGACCTTTCACCACTCAAATGAGAAGAGATTTAATGGAGAAATGATTTATTTTTTTATTTTTGACCTTTGACCTTGAAGGATGACCTTGACCTTTCACCACTCAAAATAAGCATCCCCTCGAGATAAGCATGCATGCCAAATATGAAGTTAATCAGGGACTACCCTAGGCCTTAAAAATAAGGAGGAGTGACTTCTCCTTTTTACTGAAACGGGAAGAATGGAAAATCAGGGAGAAGTTTGTGTGAACAATATAAAAACATGTTCATTTCACAACTTGTATTATTTCTATAATTATTTTATGCTTATTTGTAAAAAACCCCAATAAATTCTCATTGAAATCTACTTCATCTAGAGATTTCAATTGAAGCAGAATCCGGCTTTTAGATGCCAGCATCTGCAATTTTGTCACTTTTGACTCCTCTAAATTATCTTTCATGTCGATGCAAATGTTACCATGAAACTAACATAACATGTATTTTTTTAATACACAAAATGTAGTTTTTAGTAAAACAAGCTATACTAAAAAATATACAAAGTAATATTGAAGTTTTTTTTCCCACTTTTTGGGAAGATAGCCCATGGCTTTGGAATTGGGAATTTTATCGGCATTTTCATGAAATTGGGAAAATAAATTCATTAGCCTTTTTTTCCACACGAAAAGTCCACTGATTAGGGAAATACTAAATTTGATATAACCCTTTATAATCATTCAAATTAAAAGAACAAAATCATATAATACTTTGTTAAATGTAATTGAATTAAAATTGAGATAAAAATACACATTAGACTTCTTTCTAAAAAAAAAAAAAAAAAAAAAAATTTTTTTTTTTTTTTTTGAAATTGGGATTTTTTGCCACATTTTGGGAAAAAAGTATACTTTTTGGGATTGGGAACATAGCCGAATTTCGGCTATAAAATCGGGCCAAAAAAAAACCTGTATTGTATGGCAATAAACAAATTGCCAGATACAAACTATCAAGATTTAAATATTTTGACCCCTGAAAAGTTCATTTGACCCCTGACAATATCAAGCACAGGGTCATTTGACTCCTCATTTTCAAAAACTATTGAAATCCCTGTTCATCATAACACATTTAAGTCATTTAACACATTAAGTAATTTAAGATATGTACCGGTAGCACCTTTTCATCACATATTTCTCGTCAATATACATGTATTATCATCATCCCTAAAGTGACTGCTTTTGTAACAAAAACACAATCTTAATGCATGGAACATCTAGTATATCTATTACTGTTTATCTGAATACTATTCATGTCCGAAATATGTTCACTTAACAATGCCTTACCTGTTTAACTTTAATAATCCAAATTTTCCTTGTTGTTATCTGGTTTAACAAACCTTATCAAATGTTTGTTAAATGATAAATCCAGTTAATTCTTTCTCCATTATTGAATCAGCATTACTTGTAATTTGAATCGACAGCTTTGAATTGAACACGGGTTGAGTGTTACAATACGTACACCATTTGCAATGTCGAAGGTCATGACGTAGCAATTGAATTCTACTCAGATAATTTATATCTAATCGAGGAAATGTGTTTTCCCTATGTTTATGTGTAGTATTATGACTTGTAAGTATAAAAAATGAACCGAGATTCCAGTTTATATACGATGGGTGTTTAATACTCGTAATTATCGGTGGCTTAACAAAGTGACAAAACTCGCTGGACTTAGCCTCTAAACCTTTAAGTTCGTGCACCTTAAACTTCTAACGCATTTATTTGTATGACAAATCAGTAGGAGGATAATAGTGATCTACGTAATTAATAAACCTTTGATCAAAATTTGTTTTTCTTTAATTATTTTTGCCGACTTTCTTTAACCGTGCGGTCTGCTAAAAAACCTGCAATTATCAGATGGTCTATCAATGATCACGTTATCATTAGACAACTTACGGCACACGCGAATAGGCACAAGTGTGTTGTTATTGCAACCAATATTAAGAGACTGCTTTGTCTAGGTCAATCAACGATCCATGCGGAGGGTAAATTGTGTAACAGTTAGATAAACATCAAACAATAAACTTGCTTATCGCCTGCAGGCGGTAGTTGTTAGATTAACAACAAACTTGCTAATCGCCTGCGGGCGGTAGCGCGCCTAAGCAAAACTAATCGGACGGTTTGATTTTCGCTTTTCTGGGCTCGTAGGGCGATATCACGGGCGAGCGAATTTATCGCTCTAGTCGCCTGTAGAGTTGTCCCTGAATGTGTTCAATATGAAAACAAGAATATCAGTGAAACTGATGGATGCTCCCCGATGATGCGCTTTGTCAATCTATGTGTTAATAACCACCTAAAAAAATCTATTATTAGCCTCGGTGACCTTGACCCCAGTGACCTCAAACCTCATCAAAAGGAAGAATCGCATGCAAGGTACCTACATGCAAAATATGTTAGAGAGAAGTAAAATATTGAAGGCGCTGTGAGAAACTGTAACAAAATTGTGACGCAAAAATCTATTTTAAGCCTCTGTGACCTTGACCACAGTGACCTCAAACCCAGTGATTTTTTTCACCCAATTGGGAACGGGTCCGGAACCCATGCCATTGGGAATTTTTCGCTTCGTGAAATCACCAAATTGGGAAAAAAACGAGTCGCGAAATCTTAAAATTGGGAAAAATCAAGTTGTGAATTGTACCAATTGGAGAATGGTATTGATATGACTTTGTTTAACTTTTGTCAGCTTTAAATGAAACAGAAAAGCAACATTAACTTTCATTCACAGTCTTGCACAAATAACAACATGCTATCAGAACACAGATTGTAACAGAGTTCTCTGTTTTTATCTCCTTTAAATATATCAAGAATGGTGGCTTTCTGGGCTGATGAGAGTCCAGACACCCACAGGCTGCATAGCCTTATCTGAGCACTAAATGCTTATTTTTGTTGCAGTGTACCGAGGGGAATGGGTGGACGAAACAGAGGCTGAACTTTTAATCATATTTAAAACATTTAAGTGATTTAAAATATTTACCGGTAGCACCTTTTCATCACATATTTATCATCATTATATTATCATCATTCCTATGACTGCTTTTGTAACAAAACACAACCTTAATGCATGGGGCATCAAGTATATCTATTACCAGGGGGTTTTCTGCCTATTTTGGGAAAAGGAGTCTGACCAAATTGGGAATTTTTTATCGACAAAATTGGTCATTTTGGGAATTTTTGCTTCGATGAAACGGCTCATTTGGGAAAAAATTGTGAATTAATCATGCTTAAATAATTCAGTGGTTTAACAAATAAATTTGTTTTTATTTGTTATTTTGTCTTCTTTATGTAAACAGATGCAATATTGGGCATTTTTTTTTTTTAAGAACGAAGTGTCTTATAACTTGTGTGACTAACCAGTGTTTGTTTTGGTCAAAAATATTTGCTATAAGGTTTTGACTGTTCAGTTCTTATCACAGAGTGTAACTGTAACTGAAAAACAAAACTGCAGTAATTGAATTAACGTTGAACATGCCCAATATTGCATCTGTTTACATAAAGAAGACAAAATAACCAAATAAAAGCATATTTATTAAACTTTAACCAAGGTTAAAGTTATGGGAGAGAATGACAGACAGACAGACAAACAGGACAAAAACAATATACTCCCGATCTATCGATCTGAGGGCATAACAATATTTACCAGCTTTAACACTGACAGCATACGGCTGTCTGCTGTTTTTCTTCATTTCAAAGTGAACAAAGCTGACAATGTCAGGCCTGATGGGAGCCCTGAACACTGCTGGCAGGGACACATTGGTGCCTGCTCTCTCACCCTTCTCATTGTAGACAGATAATAAAGGCCGCGCCTGAAATATGTGAATAACAGTGTAACTTAATGAGTCGAATCTTGTTAAAAGCATCGGTAAGGTTGCCATTAAAAAATATGGAAGAAAGAAAACATCAGGTCTTATTAATTTATCTTACTGGAGTCACACGACCGCGTGTCTATTCGCGAAAACATGTTGTACCTTACATTACATATTAACACGGTCGAAACATCTACCCTGACTTATTTAAAACAGAAAAGTTAAGGCAAATGTCAATACATGAAAACGTGATTTGAAGCAATAAAGCACATGGACATTGAAAGTGATACCATTTTGATTGAAGTTATTTACGACGTGTCCGCACAATGGCGACGTGATCGGAAAAGGACTATATGTAGAGTATTAATCGTAGAATTCTGATTGTTTTAAATTAACATGGTGCAAATCCATTTGCTTCTTTATGTTATTTTATTTCAAAGCAAAATTTTATGTGGTTTCGTCCAAGCACTAAATTTTATACTTGAAATTAAATGCAAACTAAAGAACTATTTTATTAACAGATATTCGGCTGGCTGCTTACTTCAATTAGTGCAATAAATTAGTAAAAGATATAAGCGATCTTCAACCAATAACGTAGGGTAAAAACACACATTTGTCAGAAAATGTCCCTTGTTGCCTACGGTTCGAGTGATGACAGTGACACAGATGATATTGAGCCAACTAATATCATTACGCATAATATGAATGCAACGACACCGCAAGTTACAGCGCATATTCAAAATGAAATCACAGTTCACAAGGCTACAGTAGAACCCCTTCAACTGGCAGACCCTGTGGGTCAGATATCAGACTCAGAGGAGGAGAGGGAAGACGATGACAGGTCCTCTCCGCCTACTGGAGTGCTGTTGAAAGGCACGCAACTTCTTTGATTATAAAGTGTATTAAGAGATAATAAACAAACAAGACGGGGGCATATGTCGTCTTTCCGAAATGTCGTCAGACAAAAGATGGACATGTCTGGTAAAATGCTCGCCGGTCTGAAAGATTTTCTGTCTTTGCTGGACCGAAAGTCCGGTAAATATTTGATCCGCATAGAGGTTAAAATTTCACATGATTTCTCGTTCCAAACAGCTTACATATTCTCCTACAACTTTTTTCCTTCGACAAAATATTGGAAAAACATCAATCTTAAAATAGCGCAGCAAACTTTTGAATAATCATACAGTTGTGTACTCTCATAGTGATACGATATCATTATGGTAATAGTGAGGCAATGAACTGTGCATTCATTTGTCCGATAAGGAAATCAGCATTATCTGGTTCCCTACATTCGTTATTGTAGGTTAGGCTGCGCTGTGTTTTTCTTTTCAAGGACTCTGCCCAAATGTAACAACACTTTCAGTGGATTCATTTCTTTTTTAAATTAAAAGAACCAGCGCGAATTTTTCTAGTTTTTGTTTGTTCATTCTTTCCGCCAAGATTGGGATCAATTAAAAAACGATTGTGATAAAAGAAGAAATTTAATTCTTCTTTTGTCGCAATGGCTATTCTAATTGCATCTAGTGCAGATTAGATTATTGCTTCTGGGGTAATAGGATAAAACTAGTTTTATTTAAATGATCTTTGCTGAAGCTATTGTCTCTATGTAACTGTTAAGTAATGTAAATACTGACAGTATGTGTTAGTCCAATTGTCTTACCTTTTAGAATTAATGAAATTTGCCAAATATGCCTTGCCTGGTTTAATGTTTTTCGGTCTGGTAAAATGTTTTTCAGTCTGGTAAAATGTCAAAGTTTACCAGACTGAATGTCCTGTAAAATGTGGGCAACTTTCAGAAAGACTGATATGTCCTAATTGGGGTATGTTTATACTATAGCCGTTATAAGATGATATTACCAGTGGCAATTTTTTTTCTTTTTTAATTAAGTCTCAAAATAAGTCCCATTTGATGTTTGACTGTCAGATATGTTTGGATGGAGCAGAATAGCATACAAATAAAGACCATCACCAATTAAACAATTGTTAATAATCAAACAATTATACTTGTTTTTAATTTAAAGTTAATTTACACAAACATTTCCCAATTTCATTAGTAAAGGTTATGTTCGCAAAATGATAAAAAAATGCACAGTGTATCAGCAGTCTGTTTGGAAATGTTTTGTGCCTCAGAGTAAGACAGTTTTAACCTTTTATAATATATAAATTGTAAATACATATGTTATTAACAGCTCTTCCAGAACCAAAGTCAGGTTCTGCCAACATTCTGGATAAGTCTGATGTTCTTGAAGATGAGGTGAAAAAGTCAGGTTCTGCCAACATTCTGGATGAGTCTGATGTTCTTGAAGATGAGGTGAAGCCAAAGGCTTCTCAGGTTGCTGACATATCCAAACCAGAACCCAAGAAGAGCCGTCAACCTGTCAAAATCACCATACCAGCGTTACCAGTAAGATGATAAGTTACATATTTTGTATCAGTGTTTGTTTCCGTATAAATTCGGGGCGGGTATTCAGCACCATTCCCAAGTGATAAAAGTATATATTTTTCCAGATGGGATCTAAAAATTCTCAATTGAAGATTTCACAAAAAATATATAACTCAACATATAGTTCCTTTTCCATTCAGCTGTTCAAGTTGTAACTTACTTAATATGATATTGAAAACATTTTAATTCTCATTTTTAGCTCACCTAAGTACAATGTGCTCATGGTGAGCTTTTGTGATCACCTTTTGTTCGTCGTGCATCGTCCTTCGTGCGTATACATTTGCCTTGTTAAACACATTTAGAGGTTAGAGGCCACATTTATTGTCCAATCTTCATAAAATTTGGTCAGAAGATTGTTCTCAATGATATCTTGTATTTGTTTTACACATTTAGAGGTTAGAGGCCACATTTATTGTCCAATCTTCATAAAATTTGGTCAGAAGATTGTTCTCAATGATATCTTGTATTAGTTTTAAAATGGTTACGTTTGCTTGAAAAACATGGCTGCCAAGGGGAGGGGCATTTTTCCTTATATGGCTATATGGCTATAGTAAAACCTTGTTAACACTCTAGAGGCCATTTATTGTCAGATCTTCATGAAACTTGATCAGAAGAATCATCCCAATAATATCTTGGACCAGATCGAAAATGATGCCAGTTGGTTGAAAAACATGGCCGCCAGGGGGCTGGGCATATTTCCTTATATGGCTATAGTAAAACCTTGTTAACACTTTAGAGGCCACATTTATTTTTCTATCATCATGAAACTTGGTCAGAAGGTTTGTCCAAATGATAATGGTTCCGGTTGCTTTAAAAACATGGCCACCAGGGAGAGGCGCATTTTTCCTTATATGGCTATATGTGGCTTTAGTAAAACCTTGTTAACACACTAGAAGCCACATTTATTGTCCGATCTTCATGAAACTTGGTCAGAAGATTTGTCCCAATGATATCTTGGATGAGTTCGAAAATGGTTCCGGTTGGTGGTTGAAAAACATGGCCGCCAAGGGGGCGGGGAATTTTTCCTTATATGGCTATAGTAAAACCTTGTTAACACTCTAGAGGGCACATTTATTTTCCAATCATCATGAAACTTGGTATGAAGATTTGTCCCATTGATATCTTTAACATGTTTGAAAATGGTTCCAGTTGCTTTAAAAACATGGCCATCAGGGGGCGAATCATTTTTCCTAATATGGCTATATATTGCTATAATAAAATCTTGTTAACACTCTCAAGGCCACATTTATTGTCCAATCTTCATGAAGCTTGGTCAGAAGATTTATCCCAGTGATATCTTGGATGAGTTTAAAAATGGTTACTGTTGCTTTAAAAACATGGCCACCAGGGGGCAGGGCATTTTTCCTTATATGGCTTTTTATGACTATTGTACAACTTTGTTAATACTCTAGAGGCCACATTTATTGTCCAATCTTCATGTAATTTGGTCAGAAGATTGGTCTCAATGATATGTTGGATGAGTACAAAAATGGTTACGTTTGCTTGAAAAACATGGCTGCCAAGGGGTGGGGCATTTTTAGCTCGACTATTATATATAAAATATATATAGTGGAGCTATCCTACTCACCCTGGCATTGGCGTTAGCGTTCCCGTTAGCGTGAAAATGTTAAAGTTTGCGTACCACCCCAAATATTTTCAATGTCCTTTGACATATTGCTTTCATACTTTGCATACTTCTTTACCAACATGACCCCAACTTATAAACAAGAGCAGACAACTGTATCAAGCATTTTGTAAGAATTATGGGCCTTTTTCACTTAGAATATGCATATTATTGATAAATCTATGTTAAAGTTTGCGTACCACCTCAAATATTTTCAATGTGCCTTGACATATTGCTTTCATATTTTGCAAACTTCTTTACCATATGACCCCAATCTATAAACAAGAGCAGACAACTGTATCAAGCATTTTGTAAGAATTATGGCCCTTTTTCCATTTACTTCTTTAATGATCAGATTTTATTAATACTTTGACAAGACAACACTTACCTGAATACCACAATGGATTCCACCCAAACAATACCCCACGCCCCAACCCAGAATCCCTGCCCCCCCTCCCCCCCCCCAAAAATTTTTTTTTTTTCCTTTTATTTATTTTTTAAATATCATCTAATAAATGACCACACCACCCATAATACCCCCCCCCCCCCCCCCCCCCAAAAATAAATAAATATTTTTTATGCTCCCGGTAGGGAGGCATATAGCCGTTGAACTGTCTGTCAGTCCGTATGTCAGTATGTGTGTATGTCAGTCTGTCGGTCCGTCCGAAAAATCACTTTAACATTGGCCATTACTTTTGCATTATTGAAGATAGAAACTTGATATTTGGCATGCATGTGTATCTCATGAAGCTGCACATTTTGAGTGGTGGAAGTTCAAGGTCAAGGTCATCCTTCAAGGTCAAAGGTCAAAAAAAAAATAATTTAAAAGCAGCGTTCTCATTAAGCTGCACATTTTGAGTGGTGGAAGTTCAAGGTAAAGGTCATCCTTCAAGGTCAAAGGTCAAAAAAATAATAATTCAAAGAGGCGTTCTCATGAAGCTGCACATTTTGAGTGGTGGAAGTTCAAGGTCAAGGTCATCCTTCAAGGTCAAATGTAAAAAAGATTAAATATTTAAAAGCAGCCCAAAAGGGGGCATTGTGTTTCTAATGAACACATCTCTTGTTTTCCCTTTTTTATTTATTTACTTTATTTTTGAAGGACCGTCCAAACTTCCCACCCAAGCTATTGCTATCAAACTTGAAATAAAATCTATTTAGTTTGTTTTATGTCTTTACAAATGTTCAATAGATTGTGGAAAATATACCTGAACTATTACCTTGACCTTATTGAACAATTTCCCCATGATGGCTTACGTTATACTGTCAAGCACTCAAATAGTCGAGCGCGCTGTCCTCTGACAGCTCTTGTTCCTTATATGGCTATATATGGCTATAGTAAAACCTTGTTAACACTCTAGAGGCCACATTTATCGTCCAATCTTCATGAAACTTGGTTGGAAGATTCATCCCAATAATATGGTGGACGAGATCGAACATGATGCCAGTTGGTTGAAAAACATGGCCACCAGGGGCGGGGCATTTTTCCTAATATGGCTATAGTAAAACCTTGTTAACACTCTAGAGTTACATTTATTTTCCAATCATCATGAAACTTGGTCTGAAGATTTGTACCAATGATATCTTGGACAAGTTCGAAAATAGTTCAGGTTGCTTAAAAAACATGGCCACCAGGGGGCGGGGCATTTTTCCTTATATGGCTATATACATGTATGTCTATAGTAAAATCTTGTTAACACTCTACAGGCCACATTTATTGTCCAATCTTCATGAAACTTCGTTAGAAGATTCATCCCAATGATATCTTGGATGAGTTCGAAAATGGTTTCGGTTGCTTCAAAAACATGGCCACTAGGTGGCGGGGCATTTTTCCTAATATGGCTATATATGGCTGTAGTTAAACCTTGTTAACACTCTAGAGGCCACATTTATTGTCCAATCTTCATGAAATTTTGTCAGAAGATTGGTCTCAATGATATCTTGGATGAGTTTGAAAATGGTTATGTTTGCTTGAAAACCATGGCTGCCAAGGGGCGGGGCATTTTTCCTTAATATATGGCTGTAGTAAAACCTTGTTAACATTCTAGAAGACACATTTATTGACCAATCATCAAGAAACCTGGTCAGAAGATTTGTCCCAATGATATCTTGGACAAAGGCGAAAATGGTTCCAGTTGCTTGAAAAACGTGGCCACCAGGGTCGGGGCATTTTTCCTTATATGGCTTCATGAATCTTCATGAAACTTTGTCAGAATATTTGTTTAAATAATATATTGGATGTATATGAAAATGGTTCTGGTCTGTTAAAAAACAAGGCTGCCATTGTTTTATTGTTCACTAGTCATGGTAAGTTGGTAAGAACATTTGTTCTAATGACATCTTGGGCTGCACAGAACAGGTCAGTTCCTTTGAATCTCAGGTGAGCCACTTTGGGCCTTTCAGGCCCTCTTAATTAAAGCATTTGTTAGCAAAACAACAACAACACTAGTTTCCTAATTTTAGTCAAAACACCGCAATTTTTCCCAAACCAAAGTGACCCTGCACCATTCCCAAGATGGTGATAAAGAACACTGATGTATGTTATTTTTGCAGTTAATGAATAAAAAAATTTAGAAAGAAGCTTCTGTTTGCAAAGTTGTTTTTTTGGAAACAACTTGTCCGACTGCATGGGTCTTTAGCAATTTTGATTAGTGTCACTTAATTACATATCGTTGTTCGTGGAGAACACACAGTAACAAACAAAGTTCATTTCTGTTTTCATCGCGATTTATTTCTGTTGAGTGTTGAATATTCTCTAATACAACGCTTGCTAATGTTCGTGAAATACAACCTAACAGCACGGCGGCCAATATGGCCACCACGTCAAAAAAGCGTGACTGCTCTACTCTATTGTCAAACTAGGACTTTAGACTGTCCTTCTTACAACAAAGCACAGCATTTTATTCCAAGGTACATGAACATAAAATTTAGATATTTCCTATCCCATTCTTGATTGGTTGACTGTACTTTTCCCCCGATTTACTAAACCCACCCCTTCGAATAACACTTGTTGATTGGATGGATCGCTCATGCATCTACCACATGTCACAACAGAAGAGTGCAATACACAGTTATCACGTTTGACCAATATGTTCGTGATGAACATGTGCAGATAAGAACCTTTGGGAACAAGAGACCTCATTTCATTAAGCATACTCAATCATATAACCAGATGTTCTCTATGGACAAACCACATTGGTAATATGAAACCTAACACTTCTATAATCAATTATGTAAACCCCGATACACATTCAATCCGAACTTGTATCTGTTATGTACCTTGTGAAATTGTAATTACACTTATATAATCACTTATTTAAATTTCATTATACCTGTATATCATATCTGAATTGGGACTTGGTATGTCTGTTATGTATTGGTTTGAAGTAATGTTGACCTACGAGCCAAATTGTTTATTAAGAACTAAGACATATCAACAGATGACCCCGATAATTTAACTACACTTGAGAAAAGAAACCATACTTCCATAATCAATTTTTCAAACTTCATCCTAACATTGCATATACATATTATTAAAATATCTTCTTATTAATTTCCATCATAAGAATAAACAATATGCATATACCGTTATGTTGCATTAGTAAACTTTCAGTTATATATGTAGATTGTTGTAAGACTCGAGGAAACTTATATATTGTTATTATGATTGCATAATTATTTGTTTCAGAAATCATTTGGAAACTGAAGGTTATAGTTTTAACTTCACGAAAAGGATGCTGGACAATAAAAAACCTGATAACAAAAGTTAATTGTGACATAATTTAGATTTAAGACTTTGCTTATCCACTTGTAATATTCAGGTGGTTTCTCCAGTGTAACTTTAAAAAATACCAACAATCCTCTGTTTGCTGAATCTTAGACCATGTTTTCAAAAATTGTCATTTTGTCAAACTTAACATGTGAACAATAAAGTCCCAATAAATGTGTAAATCTGATCACCATTAACATTGTTATGGCTCCCAATTGCAGGATTCTGATGATGAAGAAGGACCTGCTAGGAAGAAAACTCGTCTTGCCCCATCTGCTGTGAGTTTTGAACCTTTGTTTAGCAAGATATTAGACCTACAGAAACTTATGCTTAGTCTTGTTCTGAAAAACTGGGCTTAATGCATGTGTGTAAAGTCTTGTCCCAGATTAGCCTGTGCAGTCCTCGGACAATGCTACGCATATGCATTAACATCTGTTTTCCCATACTGAAGAGAGACTCACTTTTATTTTATTCCACTGTTATGTTGGTATATATACAGATAGCCCAATCTGTTATGACACATTTTAAAAAAAGACCTGGATTCATTTAGTCATTGGAAGAACGCCTACTTGGTGTTTCTTGTAGAGAATACCTGAATGATCTCTCAGTAGGATGAAAAGAGTTGGAAGCCATTTACTTATCAGAAATCATACATCATAACGTCACTGCAATAATTATTATATTTAAAGATTGTGGTTTCAATATTGCAACAAATTATTCATTAATCAAATGTATGATGTTATCTGATTTTTTTTTCATTTGTATCTTACTAGAACACATTTATGAAGAATTATTTCCTGTTGCATGTAAAACCATTAATATGCCACCTAATAATAGAATAGTTTCTTTTTGCTATAACTGTTGTGTGATCAAATTGCTTACTATCATGTTGATGTTTTACTTTTAGCTTGACTATTATATATGAAATATATATAGTGGAGCTATCCTACTCACCGCATTAGCGTTCCCGCTCCGTTAGCGTTAGCATGCAAATGTTAAAGTTTGCGTACCACCCCAAATATTTTCATTGTCCCTTGACATATTGCTTTAATATTTTGAATACTTCTTTACCAAAATGACCCCAACCTATAAACAAGAGCAGACAACTGTATCAAGCATTTTGTAAGAATTATGGCCCTTTTTTCCAATTATAATATGCATATTACTTTAGTTACATTGCCATAACTTCTTTATTCATGATCAGATTTTATTAATACTTTGACAAAACAACACTTTCCTGAATACCACAATGGATTCCACCTTGACCATGACCTTTCACCACTCAAAATGTGCAGCTCTTGGAACAATACCTAGGTATTCGCTTTATGCATATGCTGAATGTAATCCCAGATTAGCCTGTGCAGTCTGCACATGCATATCAGGGACAAGATTTTCTGTCTAGATTTTTTTTTGGTTTAGAAGAGACTTCCTTTAATAAAAAATTCATGAAAGCGGATAGTCTCTGATGAGGATGTGTGAACTGCACATGCCAATCTGGGACCACACTGAAAGCCCAGTTTGCATTGAACATGTATATTTAAGAATGTTATCTTAATGTTTTGTTTTCTTCTCAGGGAAAAAGTGGATTGACGTCCCTTCTTCCTGCGCCAGTCCATGGTGCAAAGAAAGAAACTAATCGGCTTCTCCTGCCCTATACACTCACAAAGAAATCTCAACCATCAACACCAAAACCTCTGCAATCAAAATCCCAGTCCACAGGCACTGTAGGCAAAGCCAGCAATGTAACAACCAGTCTGGCTTCATATGGCAGTGACTCTGATGAAGATGAGGAGGAGGATTCACAGCAATCAATCAACTTCTTCTCTATAGACTCCGGTACCAAACATACTGGTACAAACTCTCACGTGGAACCTGTTGTGGGACCAACTTTACCACCTTTTTCACAGACTTCAGGTCCAGCTGAACCAAGTGTTGTAGCAAGACCAGGTTTGATCAGAAGTTCATTGCATCTTCCCGCCCCTGTGCATCAAATTTCAAACTCTGTAAACCATTTAAGCAACAGCGAAAGTGTGTCCCGACAAATCTTAAGTGCAGATATTGACGCTGAAGTCATATCCGAAGATATTGACTCAGCCAATGGTAGTCTTGCTGACTTAGCCGGGATTGCTGGGGCAGTCAGAGCAGATGCACCGTTGGTGTTCAGGGGTGGCGTCACTAGTAGGAACCCCAGTATCCCCCTGTCTGCAGGGCCAGTGGGGCCAATGTTGCCCAGTATGTCTATGAACGAGGGTTATGATGTGGTAGGTTTTCTCTAATTGTTTGAATGCAGTTTTAATTTTTCTCTTAGCTTACAGCTGCATACATATAATAATATTATTTTTAATTCGTATTAGTTAATTTGTTTTATCTTTTATGGAAGAGGCCTTGCTTTGGAATTGTAAAAATGAAAAAATAAAGATTCTTTATTTATTAACTGATTTTGTTTACAAATTAAGGTTATTTTTTATTCCTTCGGTAGGGTGGCATATAGCAGTGGAACTGTCTGTCTGTCTGTCAGTCTGTGCGTCTGTCCGAAAACTTTAACATTGGCCATAACTTTTGCAATATTGAAGATAGCAACTTGATATTTTGCATGCATGTGTATCTCATGGAGCTGCACATTTTTAGTGGTGAAAGGCCATGGTCATCCTTCAAGGTCAAAGGTAAAAAAAATAATTCAAAGTGGCGCATTAGGGGGCATTGTGTTTCTTACAAACACATCTCTTGTTTTTTTTAAAGCCTTAGGTTATTTTGCTGTTATTGTGCTCATGCTTGAAATTTCATGCAACAAATCAAATGTATATTGTCTCACTGTAAAACATTCAACTCAAGATTTACGGATTTAAAACAAAAGTGATGTTAAATTGCTTTTCAGTATTGTTATTTTGGTTAATTAAATAAGAAATAAAATTTATCTGTCTGTAGGATGTCAAATATGGATTATACACATGTCACTTACATAACTTGTCAAGTTCATTTTATAATGTATGTACTGACCCTTCTGCAGGGCTATGGTGCCGGCAGCTACCCAGAGGCAGAAGATGTTGAATCCTATGAACAAGATCAAGAGGTATGTCAATGGGTCTCATGTCATAGCTCTAGAAACTACTAAGTCTGCTAATGTGACCATAAAACCTTGCACGACTCAATAGTGGATAGCATATCTCCTTACCAGACTGGGCTATTTTCCAAGCTGGTCTGGAGCAATGCTGGCTTAAACGGCATAGGACTATTTCTTATGACACAGGTCATTTCTATTTAACTTGCTGTCCTATTTAGAGTCTGAGAGTCACATATTTCAGCTGAATACTGCGGTCATTCAACTAACACACTTGCAGCACAGGTAAAGTATTAAAAAAATCTTCTCCAGGCAGTTACAATTCATAAATGTATCCCAGAATGGTCAAGTGGAAAAAAGGTAATTGAATAAAAAATTAATGGCCAAGAAACAGCTTATGGCAGTTTTCATGGCCGCGAAGTATTATATGATTTTTTTCTTTTAATTTGAATGATTATAAAGAGTTAAACCAAATTTAGTATTTCTCTAATCAGTGGACTTTTCGTGTGGAAAAAAAGGCTAATGAATTTATTTTCCCAATTTCATGAAAATGCCCATAAAATTCCCAATTCCAAAGCCATGGGCTATCTTCCCAAAAAGTGGGAAAAAAACCCTGGTTATCCTTTTAACAATTGTATTTGACCCATAACTACGAATTTCTGTTACTCTTCAGGTGTTTTATATGAGGAATACACTATTTTTAAAATTGAATTTTCATTTTGCAAAAAGCTTATTTCATTGTTCAATGTTGTGGTTGGTGGACACAATTTTGAAACTTTTCTAAAATCAACCCTACACTTCAGTTCCTGCGTTTACAAGGCAAACAGAAGAGGGGGCGTGAAGAGATCAACATTATAGATGTGAACGCAGATGATTTCACAGACCCCTCTGAAATCACGAAGCATTTGACTGAGGAGCAGTCCTACCAGTCCCATCGGAAGAAGGACGACCAGCCCTCCTCTCAACAACGACGCAAACACCAGATTGGCTATCTAGCCTTCCAGGTAGGCTAACTGCAATGTTTTAATAGTGTTCATTCTTGTTTGTTCCAAAATTTGCATCTCTGTTTTTATCTCAAAAGGTGCTGAGTTAAACAAATATTAATTATGTACCATACATCATGATAAATATTAAATCATTAATAGCCTTCAAATCCTTTTCTTTTGGTTATTTCAATATATTGAAACAAATAAGTTTAACAATTTTAATTTAGGATTTGACATAGTGTGGTGTAGTGTCTCTTTAAATTCGTGGCCTGTTTTTAAACTTAATTAATGAAATTTACTGACATTTAATTATACCTTCCCTGTTTCTCATGTGTGCTATTTCTACATGGTATCTATTGACACTTTTTATCCCTTGGTGTTTCTAGGCCAAGGAGCGTGAGTTGGAGTTGAAGAACCAGTGGTCCCAAAACAAGATGACCCGCAAACAGACCCAGGCCAAGTATGGGTTCTAAAATCAGAGCAACAGTCACCATCTGGTGTTGTCTTGGAGACATTTAGTAGAATGATCAGAAGCTGACATTGTTTTTTGGGAGTAACATTTTGAGAAATGTTCACAAAATCAAATTGTCTTGGAGGTATTTTGAAGAATGTCAGCAACTGACATTTTCTTAGAAACATTTTGTGGAATGTTCAGAAATTAACATTGTCATTGAGTCATTAAGGAAATGTTCACAACTAACATTTGTCTTGGAGACATTTTGTGGATTGTTCAGCTTTTCAAATTGTCTTGTGAGACATTTTGTGATATTGTCATCAATTCACATCATCTTAGATTTTTTAGCGATTCTGTTTTCGGAGAAAACATGAGCTATTGTCATAGCCAGCTCGTCGTTTGCCGTCCGCCGTAGTCGTAGTGCTAAAACCTTAACATTGGCCATAACTTTTTAAATATTGAAGATAGTACCTTGATATTTGGCATGGATGTGTATCTCATGGAGCTGCACATTTTGAGTGGTAAAATTTCAAGGTGAACATCATCCTTCAAGGTCAAGGGTGCAAAAAACAAAGTCAAGGGAAGTAATAAGCTTTAAATGGACAAAGTTATCTGACCTGCCCAAGTATAAATTTTTGTTAAATAAATCAAAGCGGCGCAGTAGGCAACATTGTGTTTCTGACAAACACATTGTGGTAAAAGGTCAAGGTCATCCTTTACGGTCTACGGTAAATAATACAGATTTAAGGGAAGTAATAAGCTTTAACAATGGAGAAAATTATTCAATATTGAACAAAGCCACTTTATATATTTGGCATGCATGTGTATCTCATGGAGCTGCACATTTTGAGTGGTAAATCTACAGTCACGGTAGTGGCTTTTAATTATTTGCTACTAAAAATAGATTTGTTACAGACAATTATTTTCAAGGGAAGTAATTTATATAATTATAAATCTTATATTATATATTTCCTTACCAAGAATTGAAGTTCTTTTCACAGTTACTGTACAGATTTATTATTTTGATTATTTATAACCCAAATGATTGATTTGTCAAAGTTTTTTTTAAATGATATAATTATAATTTCTTTGATGTTCATTACATACCTGTGGACTTATGTACATAGATACATTATCAAGTCTGGCTATGATCTCTTTTAAACCACAGGCCTTGGTTGTCAGTGATGTCTGACATGGTCATAATTGACTGTGAGACCCTCCCCACCCACCCACCCACTCTGATTGGATTGGACAAAATTCAAGGGAAGTAATAACCTTTAAAGGGAGATTATTTCTATACCTGCAAAATGATAAATAGAAATTTTATTTCAATGCCGTGCAGTAGAGGGCATTGTGTTTCTGACAAACACATCTCTTGTTGGGTCACTTAGTCAAAGGTCAAGGTCACTGTGACCTCTAAAAAAAACAAACTGACAAGCTTTCGCAGCCGAGCGTGGCACCCGTTATGTGGTGCTCTTGTTTTTCTGTGGAATGTTCAGCAACTGACATTGTCTTGGCAACAGTTTGTGGTCTTTTCAGCCAATCTTATCGTCTTGAAGACATTTTGTGTAATGGTCAACAACTGACAATGTTTTGTGGAGACCTTAAGTGCTCTTTGAGTAACGTTTTATATGATTGTTAATGTGATTTAAATAAAATTGTATTATGAATGTTAATGTTAAATTTCATGCAGGGAATTTACGTTCTGCAGAAAATAAACGCTGCTGTTAAGTTTAAAGTTTGATTTGATAAAGCTAAGGTTAATCATAATTTAATCCACACAAAACTCCTTGAGGGCTGATAATGGAAGAGCGCTCTTATAAGCATGTCATTCACCTAATCAGGGCTCGAAATTAACACTCGCACACTCGCAAAATGCGAGTGAAAAATACCGATTGCGAGTTAAGTTTTAAGCCACTAGAATTTTTTTGCGAGTGAAGAAATAGTGAAAAAAAGAGTTATATCGCTAAATGCGCTCGACGTTGTGAACGCTAAACCGCAGGTCAATTAATAGAACGTCCGAATACCCATATGCGGAAGCTCGCACCTTGTATGTAGACTAGTATACTTATAGTACATATATGATGATGGTATTGGTACAAAGAACATGAAAAAGTCGATTATCCACGCATGTTCACTATTAAAGACAAAAAACCTGAACAGTCATGTTGTCGAAGCGAAAAATAAATAGTTTCTTTTTGCCCACAGATCGACATGACAATACGAATATAAAGCAACGTTAATCGTCGAGTTTAGAGAAAAAAAAACGGAAATAATTTTTTTCCACGAAAACAGTGAAAAAGTGGGTAAAAGAACTTCATTTATAACACCACACCAAACCTTGTGGTTGATGTCATATTTTATTTAGTTTTAAGAGTACTAAACTAATGTCCAAACTTGCTTTTATTTATGTTTCCAGAAAAATTTGCGAAAATGTTTTTGATTTTGCAAGCTGGTATTTAAGCTGCTCGCAATGTTTTGCTAGTAGAAAGAAAAGTTAAATTCGAGCCCTGCTAATACAAAAACCTCGTAAAAGGCCCACAGAAACTTAGGAGTCTATTCTGTCAATACACATGTACTACTGTTTTCACATTCTGTAAGTTATAAAACGGTGGTAATTGTACAATATTTCCATTCTGCGAACAACCTATGAACTACTGATTGAACTCCTCTCTGCAGTAATGACAGTTGTAAATAAACCTTAATCTATACAAGTTAACGCATGCATAACAAATCTCCACAACCAATTGCAAACAAATAATTAAAGTTTTTGAAGTAATTAGTCCATGATTACATGTAACAATTTTTAGCGTTATTGTATTTACTTTCTATACTTGATGTAGTATCACAACTGACATGATAATCAATGTTTTACAAATGCTGGCATCCAGCATAGTGTGTCCTAAGCAATCAGCTTCAAAACATTGGGCAGATTTTAATGAAACTTTACAGGCATGATTGTTGGATGACTCTCTGTACGCCTACATAATTTAACCCGTTAACACATTCTGCCACTTAAATATTCAACTTCTGCACTTACGCCACAAAATTTTGCTTTTTGGACATGTGTGTCTTGAGCACTCCTTTCATTAATCGAGTTGTCAAACAATTGTGTTTTATAGCTTTATTATGCCCCCCTTCAAAGAAGAGGGGGTATATTGCTTTGCTCATGTCGGTCTGTCTGTCGGTCGGTCTGTCGGTCCGTCCACCAGGTTGTTGTCAGACGATAACTCAAGAACGCTTGGGCCTAGGATCATGAAACTTCATAGGTACATTGATCATGACTCGCAGATGACCCCTATTGATTTTGAGATCACTAGGTCAAAGGTCACGGTGACCAGAAATAGTAAAAATGGTTTTTGAATGATAACTCAAGAACGCATACGCCTAGGATCATGAAACTTCATGGGTAGATTGATCATGATTTGCAGATGACCCCTATTGATTTTTAGGTTACTAGGTCAAAGGTCAAGGTCACGGTGACCCGAAAAAGTAAAATGGTTTCCGGATGATAACTCAAGAACGCATATGCCTAGGATCATGAAACTTCATGGGTAGATTGATCATGACTCGCAGATGACCCCTATTGATTTTGAGGTCACTAGGTCAAAGGTCAAGGTCACGGTGACCCGAAATAGTAAAATGGTTTTCGGATGATAACTCAAGAACGCTTATGCTTAGGATCATGAAACTATATGGGTAGATTGATCATGACTTGCAGATGACCCCTATTGATTTTGAGGTCACAAGGTCAAAGGTCAAGGTCACGGTGACCCAAAATAGTAAAATGATTTTCGGATGATAACTCAAGAACGCTTTTTCCAAGGAACATGAAACTTCATAGGTACATTGATCGTGACCCGCAGATGACCCCTATTGATTTTCAGGTCACTAGGTCAAAGGTCAAGGTCACAGTGACAAAAATCGTATTCACACAATGGCTGCCACTACAACGGACAGCCCATATGGGGGGCATGCATGTTTTACAAACAGCCCTTGATTAAACAATGTTTTTGATAAGAAACTGATTGCTGATGGAGCTATGTCTATAGCACTATAAAAAGAACATAATTCATATTTAGTTTAAGCCGATCTGTATTCTCTTAACAAACATGAAACAAAATTTTAGTAAATGCTGCTTATTGTTTTTAGCTCACCTGAGCACAACGTGCTCATGGTGAGCTTTTGTGATCGCCTTTTGTCTGTCGTGCGTCGTGTGCCGTCAACATTTGCCTTGTGAAAACTCTAGAGGCCACATTTATTGTCCGATCTTCATGAAACTTGGTCAGAACATTTGTCCCATTGATACCTCGAATGAGTTTGAAACTGGGTCATGCTGGGTCAAAAACTAGGTCACTAGGTCAAAAAAAAGAAAAACCTTGTGAACACTGTAGAAGTCACATTTGATGCCCAATCTTCATGTAACTTTGTCTCAATAATATGTTGGTTGAGTTCAAAAATGGTTCCGGTCCGTTGAAAAACATTGCCGCCAGGGGGCAGGGCAGTATCCCTTATATGGCTAGAGAGAAACCTTGTGAACACTCTAGAAGTCACAATTTTAGCCCAATCATCATGAAACTTGGTCAAAACATTGGTTTCATTGACGGACGAGTTCGAAAATGGTCCAGATCCGTGAAAAAACATGGCTGCCCGGGGGCGGGGCAGTTTTCTCTATATGTACATTGTGAAAACATGTGAACACTATAGAAGTCACATTTTTGGTCCAATGTTCATGAAATTTGGTCAGAACATGTGTTTTCTGGATATGACAGTTGAGTTCGAAAATGGTTCGGATCAGTAAAAAAGCATGGCCTCTGGGGGGGGGGGGGTCATTTTCCTTATAGTTATATAGTAAAAACAGCTTGTGAACACTCTAGTTAAGCATGTCAAGGGAAGTAACTGCAAAATTGCTTTTGAAAAAATTATGTTGAATTGACAGAGTTGTCTCCCTTTTTAAAATATTTTTTAAGCACAAGAAGATTAAGTGGAATTAATTATAAATTATAGTTTTACATTCTGGAAGATAGCAAACTTTTGAATATGTTTTTTATTGTTTGATGATTCTGTACAATATGGCATTCTTTTGTCAAACGATTAAAGCGAGACTATACAATTTTTAAATGTGTTAAATTGTAATATATTGAAAATACATGTAACAATAACACAAAATAGGCAAAACATTGAAGACGAATTTCATAAAATGCAGCAAAGACAAATTAGCACCCCGAGCCGATGGTGACGAAAAGATATTTCGTACATATTTTCCTACAAAACAGAAGAATTCGTCTTTTTATTTGAATCGGAGTTAGTGTTCGTGTGTCGTATGAATTAAGATTCACATCGTACATGCATGATATACATTCTGGCGAATTGGACTGTACAGACATTTTCAATTTCAGAATTAAATATCTTGCTTATTTCACATTTTTCGACACATGTTCTTCTTAACTTTTATTTTAAATTATATTGAAATGTATGACCTTGTTAACACTCTAAGAGGTCACATTTATTTTCCGATCATCATGAAACTTGGTCTAAAGATTTGTCCCAATGATATCTTGGATGAGTTCGAAATTGGTTTTTGTTGCTTTAAAAACATGGCCACCAGGGTTAGGGCATTTTTCCTTATATGGCTCTATATGGCTTTAGTAAAACCTTGTTAACACTATAGAGGCCACATTTATTGTCCAATCTTCATGAAATTTTATCAGAAAATTGGTCTCAATGATATCTTGGATGAGTTCGAAAATAGTTATGTTTGCTTGAAAAACATGGCTTCCAAGGGGCGGGGCATTTTTCCTTATATGGCTATAGTAAAATCTTGTTAACACTCTAGAGGCCACATTTACTGTCCAATCTTCATGAAACTTGGTCAGGAGATTCATCCTGATAATATCTTGGAAGTGTTCAAAAATGATGCCAGTTGGTTGAAAAACATGGCATCCAGGGGTCGGGGCATTTTTCCTTATATGGCTATAGTAAAACCTTGTTAACACTCTAGATGTTTATTTTCTGATCTTCATGAAACTTGGTCTGAAGATTTGTCCCAATAATATCTTGTTATCTCAGGTGAGCGACTTTGGAAAAACAAGCATATAGAAAACCTTTGATGGTGACATAAAACCAATAATATATAAAAAAAAACATTTTGCTTGACAAGGAATAAATATGTACTTATCCAACTGTTTGTTGATTGGCAAGGAAAAAAGCACCAACACCATGGCAATATCTTAAACACATACTTGTTAAAATGAACCATTATTTTTATATCAAGTTAGATGCAACATAACCGTTGTATTAGGTATATCCTAATTTTAAAATGTCTTTGTAAATGGATCCACAATCAAGCTGTAAAACCGTAAAGTTATGCAATAAGAATTCATAAGCATAATTGATAACTTGGAAAGTTTGAACATTTGTAAAGTGTAGGGGACAAAGGGACTTATCTCTGTGAAGCAAATATAAGAAAATTAAAATAAATACATAAGGCTCACTATTGCTACTTCCAAAAATGCATCAAAACAGGGCATTGTTGTTTAAGATGTAGGTCAACGTACATTTATAAGTATTTTTACATTTAAAGAAAGAGTTGTTTTACCAGTGTAGTTCAATATTACAATGATATATTTATTGCGCAAGAGATTCCACCTCTTGCATTCACCAAAGTGTTCCTGTTGAATAATGACCAAATGGTTTAACACATCTTATCCATCATGAATGCTGAGACAACCAACCACTGAGGGAACATGTGTTGCCGGAGCCGGTTCGCCTGCTAGAAAACCTATACGGAAACCTGGAGGCTCCACTGAAGACAACCCGGTTCACCTTTGCCTCCAGACTTCAAGTGTAGCGCCTATCGAGGCGTAGACGAATATATTTTCACGAAGACTGCATGAATTTGTGTTTTTCATGATTTCCGGCCAATGACTCTCCAAACAAGAAGTTAGTTTAATAATAACACGCACCATTAGACTCGATCACCAAGATTGCATCAGTTTGTGAATTTCATTAGTTCTTTAAATGTTTCCATATGAACACGTTTTTAATGTCTTATTGTCTACTACCTTAGTATATAATGTCTTGCGGTCTACTGTCTTTATGTTCACTGTCTACTTTCTTACTATCTTCCAGTCTTAAATTATTGTCTATGTCTTACTGTCTTCTGTCCAAGCTGTGGCATAAGTAGGTCATCGGAGTACACTCAGTGGCTATATATCATTCATGTTATGTGCATCTAAATTGGTATAGGGCAAAATGTTTTGTTAAAAATTAACAAACACGGCGCGATACGACTGATATGGATAAAGGATGATCACAAAAAGTCGCACGACGCCCATAAAAGCTCACCCCATGCCCTCTGTGGCCTGGTGAGCTGGGAAAAAACAAACTTGATAAAGACTAATTAATTTAATACACATAAACGGCTACAACATACAATCAATTACAGAATATGCTTATTTAATAACAGTTCAATAATGCTTTTTATAAATGATAAATTAAACAGAATTTATTGTACCTGTTTATACATGGCATGTAATGGTGTATAATTAATAATACATGTTATACAATTCATGTGCGTATATGCAAGACAGCAACATAACTTTCCAGTTGACGTTTAACTTAGTGGTTTCTCATTCAAAATTGTCGTCGATTTATTAGAGACTGAGTAACTTATTAATCAATAAATAATTACGAAATATATTGAAGTTATGTACTAAGTATAATTATTTCATGCTATCCTGGTTACCATGTTACCTGTGTTTACTCTTGACTTAAGTTAACATTTTTGTTAACACATAATCGATATTCTTGAAACATACAAACGATAACACAACTTTAATAACTGTATACAAATGACATAACATATTAATTTGTAAATATAATCACACTTCTCGAAAATAAGTGTGTTTTTTTGATTGCAGCTGTTTTCAAAAAGACGTCTTTGTTAGTTCTCCCCCAATGAAAACATATTTTTTATAATAAATAATAAAAATATTATTACACTGACAGTAATTTAATTGTGTTATTTGTATAAAAATACATACCGTTTTAAAAATAAGTAATGGTTCCTCGCTAAAATGCGTGTAAACTAATGAAAAGCATGAATGGGACAAAACAAATGAAAATCAACTGTAGATTTAGTATATGAGGATATTTCAAAGTACACAACGCTACATAGTTTTGATGACGTCAGAAAGTGTTTTATACTTTCAAAACAATGTTCGTTGAATTGTATTCCCAGCGACAATGTTGATTACAATTAGTAAGACATTAGTAAGAGATGGTCGATCACGTTGAGGGTGCATTATTTAGCACTGTAAGGACGCCTAGGGTTTTGATACTGTAATTGGCACTCATTACAAAGATTCATACCAAACAAAAAGAGCAGCATTACAAGCAGGTTATCAAACGCATCAACCGATCATATATTGACCTCTATATCTAATTGACCATAGGAAGAGTAAAGAAACAAAATCGTCCCTTACTTGATCCAAACGGTAAGGAAACGGGTGGCAAAAAAAGGACCATAAACTCGATAAAAGAGGCCATGTTTCTAAATCTTAAAGATGAAATGTAGTTAACGTTGATACTTGTTTTTTTCTTTTCTGTGTGTCCAAGAAATTTACAAATCTGATGATGTACGCATTTTACAACTGAACACTTTAATTATAATTGAATTTAAACATTTTCTCTGTTACTGCTGTTACATATGTTTTGATGTTTTAATGTGATTTTCGTTTTCATTTACATTTAAATGTTTTATGAATCAATCTGGAAATAATTGTAAGTATCGGGACCAAAAACCGTTTTAAACCTTCAATTTTAGGCTTCTAAGTTAGACGTCAAGTGCGTAGACCCTAATATCATTCATACGCGTTTCGATTTATTGACTCTTTTTGTGTCGAAGTGTAAGACGATGTGTATCTCTCGCTAGTACTGGTGCAACAGGAATTTCACATATACTTTTTACAGTGAAAGCTAGCCGACAAATAAATAGTTGAGACGTCCAATTCATATTACTACGTTTAGTAATTATGCAAATGAGGAACAATATGGTTATCATTTGCTGTCTTGATATGTTCTCATGTGACATGTTATAATTTATGTCAAACATGCGTTTCAGACATATGTCGAAAGTATGTATGACGTGATTTTATTCGATCTCATGTTGCAGTGACTCTGATTGAAATTCAAACTCACTGAATCAATATTAACCTTATTATAAATGCATACACTTTAAAGTTATGTTCAATTACAATATGATCAAATGTTATACAAATATAATTCTTATATAATTGTGCTACCAACACCAAGGTGTCGTTCTGTTATAAACTACAACACAGCATGATTATTTGTGAAATCAGTATGTTTCTTATGTACAGTTTTTACAAATGCATCATTGCAATCAGATGCAGTGATGTTTCCATATGTCTCCATGTATATTTTACAAAACATTTGACGAAGCTATTTCAAACGACTCATGAGTTCTGCTAAATGTTGCTGTCTGTGAGGTGTCCTGTTCTCTACGAGGCGTCGAACCAGGCGTTTGGCGACCGAAAATGGCGTGATAATACAAACACATGACACGTTTGTTGCAAACAAACGCAAAAAACATGAACAAGCCTTGAGAAGCGTTTACAAACGTTGCGATGAAAGAGAAAACTGAGCGCTCAAAGATTCCGTCAATAATCAAGAGTGGCCAAGATAAACCAGTTATGGTACACAATTTTACATACACAGCCAGATCACGACGTCCTTGTTGATTACTCTGCAGTGTTGGTGAATTACGTATCTTGTAAAAGGTTATTCCATAAAAAACGGCGTTTGAAATGAAAATGAGCGAAGAAGGGACAATAAAACCAGCAATTAGGCTGTAGATATTGTTTAGAAAGCAGATCCGGTTCCCATAGCCACAGTCAACACCATTGGATGATGCTAAGTTGACAGATATTACAACCGAAACAATGAGTGTTGGTACAACAGAAACCCAAACAATATATCGAACAAACGAGGATTTGGCTGCATCCAATGCAATCATCGTTTTTACAGAAAACACATCGAACATATGAAATGAACAAACATTCATAGCGCAAAATGCAGCAAGCCAAGCGATGTGCAAAGAAATTCCCAAATAGCGACAGAGATAAGTTGATTTTATATCTGCGAAGGTAACCCATAAAAGTATCAATTGAGCTAAGAAAAGCAATATTGCTAGCATGAGATTGTTCTTTCCAGGGATAGTCCTAAGAACAGAAAAAGAAAAATACGTTGTTATTACAATAAGTAAACCTAGCATCGAAACTACTGTACACGTCCAATCAAATATTCGGTATAAATCTTGCATATACCCGACATCGTTAACCCGATTTGGGGTCATGTTATTCCCAAACGCGTTGAGGGCGCTTGCACAAACTTTGACAGTTTGCGATTGAAATGAGTTGTGTCTTTCCAATATAATATCGGATTGCAATACACTGATATTGTCATCAAATCCATTTAATTGAATGATAACATAGCGGTCTTGATATTTAAATTTAGATATGTTCACCAATTTAAGGGGACATATTAGAGTGTTTTGGATAACTGAGTGGGCTTCATCGGATGAAACATTCGCCGCAGCTTTTACTGTTTTTATTGAGACTAAAGTCAGGTTGCTTATTTGGGAACATTTTTCGTTGTCAGCCTTCCATATTGTATTTTCGTGTACTACACTAGAACAAATAGTGTCATTATCAAAGTAAAATGAAAACTGGCTAAAAATGTCTAATAAGCTGTTTTCTAATTTGGATCGTTGATGCGTTTCTACCATGGTTACTGTTATTTTCAGAGCAAATGTTTCGTGATTCCTGGAAACGTACAATTCATCCCCATTACAACCAAACGTATAACACGACATATCCAATATTTGTCCTAACTCGGATATGGTCTCTGACAACTGTTTAAAAGCATATTCACATGCGTTTACAGAGATGTTTAACCATTGATTGTTGAAAACATGCTCTTTCTCACACGGCCTCAGATGAATCACACTGCTGTAAGCGACCTCTCCAACAAAGTCCAGGATGTACCGACAGGAACCATTCACGTATATTCGCTCTCCATTGCACTCGAAATCTGCACACTGCGACTTTAAGGAAAAACTCAAATTAGGAGGAATATCAGTTTGTATGCATACTTCAACATTTTTGTTTTGAAAACCGAAAGTGCTAAAATATGTAAATTATAGCTAGAAAGTAGAAAGCATTACTCTAATATCCTACAGAAAGCTGCATTAGGCCTTTAAATAATTTAAAAAAAAAACGCGATTGTTAAACCGCTACATTTTACATTAAAATATAAGATGAAACAGTCATACCTGAATACACACTGTAGGAGGATCTTTTTTCAAGTTCCGTATCTTATCAATTTCCTGTCTAGATATGCTGAACAGATCATGGTATCCAAATGTCGTACTACCCGGAAAGCTTGGCAGTAAAGGATTATGCCCGTCTGTATGGGAAATGACATCAGCTGTGCTGAAGGAACAGATTGTCGATTTCTCTAAGACATTAGAATCGCTGTTCCTACAGGACATTATGACATATCGCGTGCAATTCATCCCGATACAAAGGGCGAAATTATATATTAATGATGGGAAATCTATGGAAAGAATTTGATGCTCTGTACATAACTTATTTTCATCTCGAATTGCTTGCCATTGTTTCCCATCAAAGCAGTCGTATTTCAGAATATTTTCAGCATACACATACGGACAAACCCGTGCCTGACCTGACTGTTGCAATGTAAATTGTACGGTGCAGTCGTGACTTTTCGCAAGAAATATAACAATGTCTATTGATACGATAAGACGCTCATCAATATATGAGTGACACGTTATTTTTAAATACGTTTTAAAGTTGTACATGCTGTTTTTCCTTTCATTTTGAAGAACAGCGTTTTCATTACACTGAAGACAATATATGTTTTTATATGTAGTTACTTGGTCTTGCAAGTGAACTGGAACATTAGATAGTTGATCCGTAGTGGACATGCATTTTCCATCTAAAACCAAGTCAAACAAGCCATAGTCAGGGCATCTATCAATGACGCGGTAAAACGTTGCCTTCTCTTTTGCTCTATCGTACGTTCCCTTTCTGATTGTAAGGAACTTGTCGCCCTCGATGCAGTTGTATATATCGTATTGTAAAAGTTTGTCGAAGCAGCATGGAATATGTTTGTCTGTACATGGCGGGTTACATGTGCACGAAATACATTTCCTAGTATTAGTGGTTACGATTGTTTGGTTTACGTTTTTGCACAATCCCACACTTCCACACATTTCATTGATACCGCCGTAAATTTTTGAAATAAATGGTGACAGTTCAAGTATGTTCGGTCGTTTGTATTGCGTCCACGCATTTTGTCGTGATTCAAACATACCGATTAATTGGTACAAATGCTTCTCCATATTTTCTATTTTTTCTAGTATATTAAATTCCAAATGAATGAAATGTTCAATTCCGAAGTTTGCAAGCATTTTAACGGTTTGATTAGCCCACGGATCATAACATATCATGCAATATATGTTCTTAAATGGATGCCACCTTGGTGTCTGTTCTGCCGTCTCACATTTATTGGCGAGTTCGTGTTCAAAGGAATCCTTCAGAGTATATGTACACGTCTCGTGACCAATTATAGGTTGCTGGATGGTTGATGCCAGACCTGGGTTGCAAAGAATGCAAAATACATTTTTGAAGTCATTTACAATAAAATTTAGATGTTCACATGCCCAGTTTATTGTTTCGTCGTAGTCTTTCCATAAACCAGTTACATTGCAGCGACTTGTTATTTGAGCGTCTCGTTTTGGTTCTTTTATGCACGTAGTCACCATCTGTTTATACCCCGGTGGGATTACCTCCACAAGTACGCATTCACCTTTGATGATGCGTTCCCACATTGGTGACTTTGACTTGTTTACAAGGTTATCATCAACACAGGCTAGCTTCGTTCCAAACTCTATAACGTCTGTATCGTTGCAACATGTTGCACAGGCTCTATTTCGATACACTAAATTGGTCATTGTGGATACAACCAGATGTTCACTGGACCTGCATTGGTCAACCAATTCCTTGTCCGTATCTAGTGGACATGAATCTATTGCCAAGACACCCACGTTACGCCTAAATTTCTTGGAAACACTATCAGTGTTTTGTATAATCTCATCTATGAACAAAGCGTCAACGAGGATGCAGTTGACTGGCAGATAACTTACGGGTGAATCTACACAGCAATCCCGAAAGGAATGGCATTTGAGTCTTGTCGAACAGACGCTGAAAAAGGTGAATACCCGCTTTAGCTTATTGACTAACCGAATGTCGCTTTTGGATTCCCCCACGGGTAATAACACGTTGTGCATCTCTACCAAGTCGCTTAATTGTGTTGCAACTCCAAACTGCTGGACAAACTCCCAATTGGCATTGATATACATTGGCTCTTGGATTTTCGCCGATGGCATCACTGCACTGAGCAAGAAGAACGGTATGAACAGGCTGGCTGCTTTTGAAGGTGTAGAGAACAAGATCTGAAACATTAGCTTCGACTGCGTTAATCGCACATACCGTTATTACTTATAAGTTTTCGGACACCCTCTTTTAAGCAAAACAATTTATTTTTCGTTACTCTTAATTATTTTTACGTGTCCGAAAACTAAGAGTTATTACGGTAATGTTGGACAGTTGTGTACATAAAATTAGAATAAAACCACATTGATAGGTATTAAATTGCTAAAATATATTGTGCTATTTTAAGAGGTTCTATGTGTTACAATATGAATTCTTTGTCTATGCAGTTTTGATTTTTAATTAGATAAGATGATACAATTATTAAAAACCGTAACATCAACAACGATAACAATGTTAATAATAATAATAATAATAATAATAATAATAATAATAATAATAATAATAAAATAATAATAATAATGATTATAACAATAATAATAATTACCATCTTCACGTTGTGCCCAGGTGATTTCCAATTTTTAAATCCACGTAGTACCCTCTTTTGGAATCTTAAATATGCTCAACTCAACTCCATAGAAAATAACGTTAATGGACTAACATGATAATCAGACATAGCACTCGGAAATAGTCCACAAATGAATAAAACACATGTCATATCTCCATTAAGATATCAATTAAGATTTAGGGTTTACTGCCGAGATTAATAGCATTGAATGTCCATTTACATTACCCGTTTCAGATGAAGTGCATTATGTCAACTCTTCGCGTGGACCGCGTAGCGACAGTTCACGGAATGAGCCTTCATTATGGTTCAGTGATTTTATTTTTTTTTGCTTTTTATTTAACCGCACGTTTTTTATTGGGAAACGCGATAAGTCAAGAAATTGTGAAAAATCAAAATCAAAATAGATTCATATTGTATTATTTAATATTACATTATTTTAAAATTATCTCAATTGTTTAACAATAAATAACACGTTGAACTAAACTAATATATGGTATTAGATCTAATATAAAGTGTTCTTAAAATCCATGTGTTTGATTATATTTCATTATTATTACCATTAATCAAAATGGTAACTTATAGTGACTTTGTTAATTATTAACTGACCACCAATTGTAACAAAATGTATGGTGACATGATAATCATTGTGACAAGCTGAAGCTGCTATTATTGGTGACATGATAATCAATGTGACAAGCTGAAGCTGCTATTATTGGTGACATGATAATCAATGTGACAAGCTGAAGCTGCTATTATTGGTGACATGATAATCAATGTGACAAGCTGAAGCTGCTATTATTGGTGACATGATAATCAATGTGACAAGCTGAAGCTGCTATTATTGGTGACATGATAATCAATGTGACAAGCTGAAGCTGCTATTATTGGTGACATGATAATCAATGTGACAAGCTGAAGCTGCTATTATTCTGAACACTGCGATTAGTCATAATTAACAATTTTACTCAAGTTGAAATGTGAAAAATGGGAAAGAAATTCCCGCCATGAAATAATATTGGGTCTTCTATCGGTCTATTCACATAGCATGCCTGTATTACAATTTGTATTGATTTATTGGGACTTTTTTGCCACGTTTCTTGATACATTTATGTAAGATATTGTAAGATATTATGTAAGATATTTGGCAAAGTTGTGTTTGCCACTTCGGAAAGAGCTGAATTTCGGCGACAAATAGTTACTTTCGCTTGGTTTTAATTAGGTGTAATATTTACTATCTAAATAGTTACTTTCGCCTGGTGTTAATTAGGTGTAATATTTACGTTTATCCTGCCTCTGTTGCAAACATTGGCCTAATAAAGCATTGTCGAATAAGCTAGTTGATCTCCGGCAGTAGCTCGAGTGACCGCGATCTACCGTAATTACGTATTCCTACGCGTCGACTAATATGTTTTAATATTTGACCTTTGAAATTAATTGAGACGCATCATGATTATAATCGTTATGTTATATATCATAATATTTTGTTTCTTCTTTTAAATATATTACCGAACCAGATTTCCGTATTTTTCATTTTCATTTACTTTGATTACGCATTTTATGACTGTGAAGTAGTTTGTTGAAGAAACACAATACATGTAAACGTAGACAGAGTCCAATTCTGTTTTCTTTACGTTTTATTTCTGCTTTTTAAAGGGACTGTCAACCACGAATGACGAAAAAAAGAAAAATTCTAAAATACCATATTTTTTACAATTGTTAGTTTATATTGATTAAAATATCACGACTGGTATATTGCATTACTTGAAAAAAGTTCATATTTTCAGTATATTCGGTAATAGAACTTCGTTATGTGAAATCGAAAGTACATCGCGAAAATAGTTGACATAACTATAAATAACGCAAGTGGATTGATCATTATATATATATATAATATATACAATTCACTACGCATGCACAATTTGCATTTCTGGGTATACCACGTGTCGATGATGATGATCAATCTACTGGCGTGATTTATAGTTAACTTGTAGTTACCTGGTAGACATACACAGTAAAATTAATTACCAAATATACTGAAAATATGAATACTTAATAACTTTTTTCAAGTTAATTAATATACCAGTCGTGATATTTTAATCAATACAATTTAATAATTGTAAAAAATACGGTATTTTACAACTTTTCTTTTCTTCGTCGTCGTGGTTGACAGTCCCTTTAAACTCAACACAACGTTTTCCAATGTTAGTACAATATTCAAGATAAAAGCGGGCCCCGCCCGAGACAGCAAGAAATTACGACCTCTCCCCTCCGGCAGTGGTCGGGAGACTAATTTTGTATAAAGAACAAAATATCAAACGGTAACACGTGCAAAATCTGTTGGGCCGTGTGCAAAGTCATGTGCAACGTAAATATGACGTATGCAACGGACACAAAACGAATACATACGGAACGGACCGAAATTTGACACATAAGGTAAGCAAAAGAGTGTGTTCTGGTGTTGATTAGCAATCATTCTCGAGATATGGAAATGCAGCCATCTGATAATTTATCCTTTAGGTGTCCAATGTGTATATTCACTATTTTGGTATCTGTATTGGTTATATTGTTAGTCTGCACACACTACATATTCCCTCTAGGTGTGCATTTTGCGTAAATAAAAGTAAATATATATCAACAGCGTTAATAAACATGTAAAATCATAAATGCACCTGAAGAAACAAACAAGGGAAACTCTCAAAGAATTAAACCTGAACATGACAAACAGAAAAAAGAGCCCAAAATAAGTTTGCTTAAGATTACAGGTTGACAGCAATACAGATGTTTCAAAGCAGCTCAGTGATATTAATGAAGCACGTTTAAATGGAATATAAAAGATGACAAGTGTCTTAAAATGATGCTCGAAACAATTTGAGATGAGTTAAAAACATCCTTCTTCATAGAATTGAACGTTTGGAAGCAAAGCTAAAGGCAAAGAGAAAACAAGAAAAAAGAATAAGAATACACAAATAGATGAACAACCGACTAAGTGGAACAAAAAGAAAGTGATTAAAAGTCTACTTTAAGTTAAAAAATCTTATAACAGAAGCACTCAATAAGCTAGATCAATATACCAGAAACAACGACTTGACTTTAAAAAATGAAACGTGTAGCAGATGATGTTAAACGACACATCGGGATCCAAATGATCAAAACTGAGATTGCTTATGGTTATAAGTCAGGTTGTTCTGAAAATTGAAAAAAAAGCAGAGTGAACTATGCACAACATCTAACGCCACTGAGCAAAGACGTTTTCAACTCTGTTCGTTTGAAGATACACTTGGCCTAAAATTTCCAAAAATCAGACATCTAATGGCAATTCTTAGGCATGGCTTCCTTTTATGTTATAATGATTGCAAATAACTTTTTTTTTAATCTGGATGGGATGTCACCCTCTGGAATGCTTGACGACCCTGTAATTTGGTCAAAAGGTCAGTGAGTGCATTTTGATTTAAAGAATGAGGTAAAATTGCCAAAATTGTGAAATATCATATTCTATTACTGATTTTACTCCTGAACTGATACTTGAAGGGTTTTTCATTTTTTAACTGATTGTGGCTTTTCATAAGTAGGTCAAAGGTCCTCAAGTGCACTTGTATAACCCGTATAGGACGTAAATTGCAGTTTATATTGAAACCAACCAAAGATCCATGTATTATATATTTGTAAGTAACTTTTCAATGAGAGATGGATACTTTGAGGATAAAAAGAGTTTTTCTCTGTTGTATTTTAAGTGAATGTTCCTAACTTTGTAAGTTACGTTACCTAAATTAAAAGAAAACAATGTTCATTTTTAAATATATATATATATATATATATATATATATATATATATATATATATATATATATTGTTTTATATGCATATTATGCTAAATACTATTTAAAATAAAAGATTTCAGCTCAAATAGTTTACTCTAATGAAGTTCTTAATACTTTACGTTCTATAATGCCATATTCATGCAAGATCAGTTATTTTTACTTCACAAAATTAGTATTAATTGTTATAGATATGAATAATGTAAAACTAATTTTATTTTACCAAAAACAGTGACCTATTTAGAAATATATTTCAAAATCTTAGGAGTATCATTTATAAAATAAAACAAATGTTTATCTGGCTTAAATGCACTATTATGACCTACTGTATCATCATGCTGAAGATAATGTCGGTCTTGTGTGATATTTTATTTAACGTACGTTACATAAATTCACAGTTTTGTTCCAAAACACGAATTATTATGGCCGTTCAACAGACATTCGCTTCACATGCGCATTCCAACAAGCATCCTTGGTCAGATCGATAGCACTTAAATCGTGCTTTTCTACACTTGGTTTGACAGCCACATGATACTAACTGGACACATGCTGCAGGGACTTTTGGTTTCCTCATCAATACGGGCTTCAATGAATTTTCTGCAAGTTTCCATGTGCCAGTATCAAGCGAATCATCAGGCTGAAAATCCGTATCTGTGGCATTTAGCCATATCTTTTCCTGATAATTTGCCCTTTTAATGTGAAGTTCAAGCGCATCATTTGTAGAGGGTTACACAGCCAAACTCATCCTTGCTTGCCAAAATAACCGGTACCTACATGTCAATGTTTGGTGGGTGGTCCTGACAGCAGTCATACAGCACACACACAAATTTAGAAACTGCTAGAGCATCACCATTTTTACCAACACCCTACAATGTATCAGCTTATGGGATATACTTCACCCAGAAGATTTTCTTACTGATTCCATTTAGAGCAGAAGCGGTGTCGCATCCTGTCAATGCGTGAAACCCCAAAATGTTCTTTCTGACAGTGTCACCTAGTTTTTCAGATATTGTGTTCGTAGGATAAATGTTTCTTTGTTTGTCTGTACCAGATATCATATATACCTCGGCGTCAGCTCCAATATGGTATATGTAGAAGAGCAGAACGTCAGTGTCTCTACAATATACTTCTAAACGCTTGTAACCTCTATCAATAGCATCCCTTGAGTGCAATATCATCCGCGTATCTGCCTCCTCATGATTTACACATAGATTTGTCGCATCAAAAGTACTCGACTTTGAATCAACACCACCTGGAAATCCACCTCCTACAAATATAGCTGATCCTGCTGGAAGATTTTCTGATTGTTTTAGCAATTCGTTTGAGAGAAATTCAGCCAAGGCTTATTTATTGCCATCGTGTGTGATATACTGTTCCCATATTTGCGGAAGAGGAACGATTGGACATGGTATGAGCTTCCTAATAGGTCGACGCTTTCCTTTCCTCTAAACTGTCGTTGCTTCTTTGATAGATAAACTTCCAAAGTATCGATCGAAAGTCGCATCAACTCGGTAGTGTTTGCGCTGAAATTCCTTAAAACAGATGTTATAAAAACAGTTGCATATTGTCCAAATGTTTGACAGTCCTTAGGCTTACCTAAACTCTGTATTAGCGCGTGTCCATGCACATGTTGCATCAGTCGTTGTCGGAACAACTTAAGGCGTCACTATATCAGTGTTCTTTGTAAGCACTTGGAGTAGTTTGATTTCTGGGTTTCATGCATTTTCCCACTAGCCTTTGCAAATGATAATACCACATCAGAAAGTTCATGTTCTAGTACAGATGCTGTTTCTACGGCTCTCCCTGAATTAGCTGAGTTCAAAAGTCTCTGCATTAGCTTTCTGTCAGCCTTTAAAACATTTGTCACTTTCTTCTTTTAACTGACTGTCTCATTATAGAGACATGCAAATTCGATGTTTTTGCTTGTATCTTTTTGAATAGGAGCATAAAATTCAACATGCTGCTCTTTCAGCCTTTCTCTACAAATTCCTTGAGTAATGTTTTACCTCGACTTTCACAGGTTAATAAATAATCTATGATATCATTAGTTGCAACGTCCTTATATGCTATTGAGAACAGTCTCTACATGCACACCGAATATATCATATGAACCAAAGAGCTGCATCATTCATGGTTCTATTGGAAACCTCAGATCTTACTTACCACGTAATACAAAAACTATCTCTTACCCGGTCCTGTCTTGTTATTCCAAGTATACCTCTGTCGGTTTACACATTCTGTTTATCCACTCAGTAGCTTGGTCGACAGGTACTCCGTTTCAGCCTGGTCGTAAACCATTAGCCACGGCAGCATCTCGGAGAAGGCTTCAATATGCAACAGCCAATAACCTATCCTTAGGGCTTTAATGAACTTCATAAGTATGTCAACCAAATGAACCAACAACAAAAGTACAATCAACAACCACAGAAACAACAACGTGATCACAATGGTTTTAACAGATGTCACAATTGATAAGCAACGCGGTACGCATCAACACCCATATCATCTACACAATATAAAGCCTCAGTACGCAGATCAGAGACACTGTCACGATGGAGTCAACAACAGAAATAACGACGCGATGACGGCTTGTTTAACGACAAAAATAAAAGAAAAAACAATGACATATCCAGCCTAGATGTGAACCTTGGTACGCAGATTAGTGCAACCGACCACGTGCGATTCACCCACACAGCTTGGCGATAGATAGATCTTCTTCACGGCGGCAGTGGTAGACAACATCACCCATGAATCAACATAGACGGAAAACAACAAACCAAGACATCTACTTGACAGCAACAGCAACATATTCAACTCGGGCAACACCTACTTCGAATGGACAGCGCAGGAGGTCACTGGTCAAACAAAGCATGTTCCAGTGTAACGTGGACAATCGATCAACGTCATTTGACCTGTTATGTAGTTCCAGTCCATTGTGATTGACATTTACATTGTATAACATTGCCCACACTTATTTTCTCGGCAAAAACATTGATACATGATATTGTAAGACACATTGTATTTCAGGATTTGATCTTTCTAAAGAGTTTAAATCATAAAATATAAAATCATTCTTTGATGAAAATGAAGTGTGTCGCATAATTGATGTATATTTGATAATAAAGCATGCCCTGGTTTACGTCAGTATGGCCGGAACTCATTAGTTTGTTGACAGTAGACGCATGGGTTCAGTCCGTTTAAATTGTAGATCATTACAGGATTACTAGGTTAATAGATGTTTGTTTTCGTGTCGGTGCAATTAACAAATGAGAATACGCCCGTATATGCATTTCAACAAATTGGTTTGACCCATCAAGTTGACATGTTTATGTAACGATACATGTATATAAGCAAAGCGTTTTGGACACTAAGAACAATAAGGATTTAACACATAGGAGAGACGCTTGAGGTTTTTATTCAGGGGTCCTGTCTGGGTGGAGTTTGGCTGATTTTGTCATGCCCTGGAAACATTTTTAGTTACTTGGAGAATTCAATGGACTTGGAAATATTGCATTAACAACTACTCTTAAGAATTATATGGACTTGGAAACTTTATGTTAACAACTGAATAAGAGTAAAGAACTACCCATCGAGTTTATATATATATGTGTGTTGTTATTATGGCACACATATTCTATTAATCGCTCATCAAAAGTATTCGTGTTATACTCACTGGAAACTCGGGGAATGTGCAAATCAACTGGAAACTCGGGGAATAAGGAAATTAATATCCGCATTATATCGCTCGAATATAGTTTTGTACAAAAATAGACTTCTGTCTTACCCTCGAGTTAAACCCACTTAAAGCGTATACTAACCATTAGTTTTGAACATTACATTTATCATTTTCAAGTTGAAAATTACATCAGTATTGAGCACGGTTTAGATAATGCGCGTCATAGTTAGATAATATCTAGCCGCGCTCTGCGAAAATGGGGTTTAATGCATGTGCGGTAAGTGTCGTCCCAGACTAGCCTGTGCAGTCTGCACAGGATAATCAGGGACGACACTTTCCGCTTTAATGATATTTTCTGTTTAAAGAGAGTCTCTTCTTAACACAATATCCAGTTTCGGCGGAAAGTTTCGTCCCTAATTAGCCTGTGTGGACTACACATGCTAATCTGGCACGACACTTTACGCAAATGCATTAAACCCCGTTTGCACAGAGCATGGCCCTTATCATTTTCAGCAATAGTGTGTAATTATACACTATAATACACTTAATTCGTTGCAGCTTTGTTGGCATTCCTATTCGTTTGTTTGGATAAGTTCATGTTTTGGAGAAAGGACGTTCGCGCGCATCGTTTCACTGTCTTCGATTTTAGGAGAACCTTTGCCTTGCGCTTACGTCTTTTGTTACTTTTTTGCATCCCATATAATTTGTACCGCATATAAAGTGTAAGAATAGGTCGTCTTTATTTAAAAGTACTAATCAGAAAAAATAGCTACAAGACTATATTTAATTTCATTGTTCTGCTTTTTTTGCACTTACAAAATTTATCCGCCTCTACCACGCATGCGAATTAAGGTAAATCTTATTCATTATCTGAACGTCTCATGAATGTTCTTGTTACCATGGTAATATAAATGCATAAAACAATGTACGTGAGGTTGAGAGTTCTAACAATCGTCGATGTTGATCAGGAACATAAACGCATTCAACGGCTATGGGAAAAATTGACGGCCTGTGAATAATCCTTTATATCAAATCATCTATTGTTTTATTCAACTGGTAGTATGGTTATTTAACTATACATCAACAAGATTTGAAATACTAAATCAGCATCTTTAGTTTTTTTCTTTCAAAGGTATGTCAGTACAAATGTATTGCGATGAAGTGACGTATGTTAAACAAGTTTACTGTTACTTTTGCAACTGACAATAAATAGAAATAACATCTCAATGTAACATTATTTAGTTTATAAGCTATTCTATTGCATATGTTTAGATCAAATGTCTAAAAATAATCAATCAAATTTAACTATTATCAATAAATACGAAACGCTGGGACATTGCACTAGACAAATATACACATGTAATTTTGAATCGACTGTATAAGATTGACAAAAAAGGTATATATACAGAATTCAATCGTTCTACCAAAGAGAACTTTGAAAAAAAAAGAATATTTAAACAAAATTATATGTTATAAAGATTTAATCTTTAACCTTTTACCTGAACTCAAATGTATTAACTGAAAAAAGATTCTTTTTCCTGTACATTATAAACGTTTTAAAGTAAGCGGACATTTTGTTCTATGTCGTTTGTTAAGATAAGTGTACAAATAAGTGTTGTTTGACATGATCTGAGACTTTGTTACGAATATTTTACCCTTTATTCTCAAAGTTAATAAACGTGTCAAATAAAAAATAATCTCCTTTTTTGGCTGAGTCCTGGATTGTAATAAGGTTGAAATTATAAAAGTCACAAAGTGCATCGTTTACATATTTGATTCAATGGTGAGTTTCTATATATGTTTTATACAACACACAGCGAAATAATGACCGCTAATTTAAGAACATTGCATTTAATAAACACGAAATATATGTTTCATATTCATTCTGTTACTGTTGAAGGATTGTAAAATAACTTTCCTAGTCTATAGGGAAAAGGGATATATAAATGGTTAAAGAAAAAATTTAAAACAAAGTAGTGTTAACAGGTCGTTTTTGTTGTACACAGTTACGAAGATATTTTTATATTATATCAAATACCAATAAGCGAAACGCAAAACAAAAGTTTAAAATACATTTTTGACTAATAAATCGTTATCCGAAGTCATTTGACAAACAAAAAATGACGCTATGATATTATAATGTAATCTGCTCTCCCAAAGATATAGATAATGATACTGATAATAATAATAAAAAAAAAATAATAATAATAAAAATAATAATTATTATAATAATAATAATAGTAATAATAATAATAATAATAATAATAATACTAATAATACAAATTTAATAATTACCATCTTTACGTTGTGCTCATGTGATTTCCAAGCCATGGTACCGCCTTTTATAAACTTATATACTCACATCCATAAAAATCAACGATAATACACTAATGTGATGAGCCGACATAGTTCTTGGAAAAAGCTAACAAATGAGAATAACATAGTTCACACCTCCATTAAGATGTCGATTTAGATGTAGGTATGCTGATGAGAATCAGGGGATCCAATGTCCTTTTGCATAGCCTGTTTTAGATGAATTGTACTTTGTTTGGATCTCGAAGCGACAACTAATGGGGATAAGCCTTTATTTTTATTCAGTGACTTGAAATATTAAACAACCTGTGCTTGTTTTTATTTCGAAACATAGTGCGTTAAAGCTAGAAATTGCGAAAAAATATCATAACTAGTATCAATATATTATTACAAATGATCAATTTTCATAAATAAAATACATGTTATTTTTGCAATAATATGTTTTGACCGCTTCAATTTCTTTAAACAATTAATTTTATTATTTTATTAATATTTTTTTCATGCATTTCAGATTGCAAAAATGTATACATTAAAAAATGAGAATAACAATATCCATAGTTATTTATCGTAAATCGTTACTTACAGTGTCTCTGTTAAAAAAATACTTTACTACAAATACTTAATATACGCTCAACTTAATATCTAACAATAAATGTAGCATCAAATCTACTTGTGAACAACGTTAACTTATTAAAAAGAATGCTATTAAGTTGAATGTTTTAATTAAATGACAAAACATCATATATATTACAGGTCTAGATATAACCAAATATAAAATCGAATGCAAATAGGGTTTTTAACTTTTATTTTAAATACCTGTAAGTGGTATTTGACATTGCATTTCAATGTTCTTTTACACCCAATTTGTTTGTGATTATAATAATGAATTTTTCTACATTTCTTTAAAAATACATATATTGTTTTTATAAAATACATTGCAATATTACAAGTTTATTCCAGGGTAGAAGGCAGATATTATCCAGGGAAAATAGTTATGGATGACAAGGGGTGTGTTGAAGGCGAAGAAAGCGGATTTCAAAGAGAAACGGCTTAGAAATAAGAGGAATATGAAAAATCCATTTACAAACTGAAACGCTCCATCGTATAAACAACATCGTTTGCTAGAAAGGGTCATTAATGTTATTTATGGTACCGTCTTATATGCAAGAAGGATATCGTATTCAGAAGTGTGTCACGAAATAAACATATTAAATCAAGGTTTATTTTAAGAAGGATTTTTATAACTCTTGTTAATTTCCTTAGTTGTGCATCTAGTATCTCCAAGGGCACTTCCAATGTGGTTGAAAACACTCTACATTTGGGGCTATGAGGACGGCAAGAGAATTGTTCAATACTGTGGTGTGACCTGGAGCTCGAAAAGACCTCAGACGATGTCAAGTCAAGAGCCTTCACCGAACGAGAAATCAAAGCTAGGAAGGGATTGATTCAGATCCGTGGAAGTACATTCCAACGAATTTTAAGCAGCCAGGTAAGTCGATGTATTTGAATGATAACATTGAGTCAAACATCTCCACCTATCAAACCGGTTTTAAATAGAGTTTTGTTAAATAATTATGAATCCTGAGCTTACAAATGTTAAACCTGTTTTTCTAAGAGATCCATATTTCCGTGTGCAGACATACACGAGAGTATTCAAGAGCTGACGTGCACTTCAATTAATGGGAGCAATGGGAGAATATTGATTCATAAACCAACCACTTAAAAACATTATTTGAACCATTGCCCAGCTGGATTCGGGGATCGTTGGATCACCTGGAGCATCTTGGCATCTTCCAAAAAGTATGCAACAGTTAACGTAGTCATTTTTCAAGGGATGTAAATTTAACGCCTTTATCAATATTGTTTTAATAATGAGTGATAGTTATCTTAAAATGATCACAATACTGTGATGTTATATGTTTTGTCGTGTTTTTTTTTTCAGTTACATGACCTCTTCCAGTGTGATTACATAAATATTGGGCAAGAGCGCCGCTCGAGATCAATATAACTACCTTGAATAACAACGACAGGGTCAGAAAGAAGCCGTGTAACGAATTTATCTTACCGATGTTCTTCTTTCTTCATTATCAACGTAATGTCAGGAGCAAAGCTGTATATTCTGTATGTTATACCGTCTTCTTGTTTGCATCTATGACGTCATTTAATGTTTCTAACATAGTAGAAAAGCTACACACCTTATGTGAAAATACACAGTCGCCATGTTACCCGACTGAGCCGATGAAAAAGGAGTATTCTGTACGACGGAACATAATATATAATATGCAGTTTTCATGTATATTCATTACCTCATTGCTAGCATCATAACATAATAGTATAGGTTTATGTCAAACAACTGTTTTCATGTAATAATATTCACAAGAGTTTATGCTACCTATTGCAACTGATAGGGAAAATGCAGTTGGCTTGTGCTCTGTCTGAGGTTTACAAAATGAGTATACTGAACGAGGTAAATTCAATACTTTTATCCTAAGAAACAACTAAAGGTTTTTGTAAAGAAACCTCACGGAAAGTATATACCTAAGCTTTATATGACCCTCAATTTCTACACGATCCTACATAAACATAATTTTATTCATTTTATTTTCATTTTTTTGTTCATTTTATGTCTACGTTTTATGTGGATTGAAGGTTTAGAATATTGTCGTTCTTTGACAGTTGCTCTATGGCTGTAATTTCATCTATTGACCTGGTTCGAATCTCCACCTCCTTGTAATGATTATTTATGACAGGTAATAGAAAAATTCACCCATGCTGTTGAATATACATATATTTGACCTTGACCCTTGAATAATAACTTGGGACCAGGTTCTTGCACGCGACGCTCCGTCACATCTTACAAGTACAGTGATTTTTTTCGCGTTATATTTTACTGCCTGTGCCATTTTGATTGAAAACAAGCGCGATAGACCATTTAATTAGGTAACATCACCTTTAAAGTGGAAATCACCTTAACGCAATGCCAATATTGTACAATTTTGCAGTTCATTACATTACAGGCGCCCCTTTTTTTTTATCTACCCGTATTATTTTAACACATTTGCGGCGGGACCTATTTGTCCGGAGCTCGTCAGAATTTATTGATTGTTTAATACATGAGTGAAAAGCATGATGAGACGGAGTGGCTCGCGCAATAACCATGGCAGTAAACATTACTAATATAACTATAAATAACAATATACTAATTGTTTAAAAGTGCATGTTTAACTGCTTTCTAAAATGTATATTATATAAAGTGGTAGGTGATGTTACCGTCTATAATGGTAATAAACGCTAATGGACTAATGGGGTTTACTGACATATTTCACGGAAATATACTACAAAAACACATTAAAAAATAATGTATCCTGTTTCGGACCATTGCGACAAAATGCACTTTTGCTTTTCTATTTATTTTCCATACAAAAAATAACAAGAACTGTCAGAGGACAGCGCGCTCGACTATTCGAGTGCTTGACAGTATAACGTAAGCCATCTTGGGGAAATTGTTCATATTCAATAGTTTATTAGACGATCTTTCAAAAATAAAAAAAGGAAAAAAAAATCTTTTTTCTGGGGGGGGGGGGGGTGGGTAGGGGGGGTGAGAGGGGGGTATAATGTGGGGTGTGGTAATTTATTAGATGATGTTTAAAAAAATAAAAAAATTTGGGGGGTGGGGGGGGGGGTGGGGGTGGGGTGAGAGGGGATATCATGTGGGGTGTGGTCATTTATTAGATGATGTTTAAAAAAAATGGGGGGGTGGGTGGGGGTAGGGGGGTGGGGTTGAGAGGGGGTTTAATGTGGATGTGGTAATTTATTAGATGATGTTTAAAAAAAATTGGGGGGGTCGGGGGGGGGGGAAGGGATTCTGGTTAGGGGCGTGGGGTATTGTTTGGGTGGAATCCATTGTGATATTCAGGTAAGTGTTGTTTTGTCAAAGTAATAATAAAATGTGATCATAAGTAAAGAAGTTATGGCAATTTAAGCAAAATGTTCAATTATCTAAGTGTAAAGTGGCCATAATTATGTCAAAATGCTTGATACCGTGGTCTGCTCTTGTTAATAGGTTGGGGTCATGTTGGTAAACAAGTATGCAACATATAAAAGCAATATGTCAAAGGATATAGGAAATATTTTGGGTAGTACGCAAACTTTAACATAGATTTATCAATATTATGCATAATCTACATGTAAGTATAAAAGAGGCAATAATTATGACAAATGCTTGATAGAGCTGTCTGCTCTTGTTTATAGGTTGGGGTGATGTTGGTTAGCAAGTATGCAAAATATAAAAGCAATATGTCAAGGGACAATGAAAATAAATGGGGTAGTACGAAAACGTTAACATTTGCTGCATATTCTAAGTGGAAAAGAGGCCATAATTATGAAAACGTTCTTGATAGAGTTGTCTGTTCTTGTTGATAGGTTGGGGTCATGTTGGTAACCAAGTATGCAAAATATGAAAGCAATATGTGAAGGGACAAAGAAAATATTTGGGGTTGTACGAAAACTTTAAAAGTTGTACCTATGCATTATGATAAGCGGCCGCGTTCTGTTAATATACTTTTTTACAATATATCTAAGATGCTGATATTAGATTTTTGAATCTGATTTCAACGAAAATCTTGTCTATATATATTTTTTATGTGTTCGATCCGTTTAATTTGCGAACATAGTTAATGCGAAACGAGGTTTGCGCAAACTTTAAGGTTTGCCATTCAAACAAGTTGTTTTAAGGCTTTATGTAATATGTTTATTAAAGGGATCTTTTCACGCTTTGGTAAATTGACAAAATTGAAAAAAGTTGTTTCAGATTCGTAAGTTTTCGTTTTAGTTATGATATTTGTGAGGAAACAGTAATACTGAACATTAACCATGCTCTAATATAGCCATTATATGCATCTTTTGACGATTTTAAAACCTAAAAGTTATAAAGCGTTGCAACGCGAAACGATTGAATAATTTGGAGAGTTCTGTTTTTGTCGTTAAATTTTGTAAAACTACGAAGATTGCTTATATAAGGTATAAAATACGTCATGTCTGTAGACACGGCGGAATAGCTCAGTAGGCTAGAGCATTTTTACTTCAGGACTCTGGCAGGACTCCAGGGGTCACTGGTTCGAAACCTGATCCGGGCAATGTTCTTTTCCTTTTTTTATTTTTTTTCTTGATTTTTTACTGGAGCTTTTACGATCCAATGTTTACATTTATCAATATAAAGCATTTAATGAATACGTTAAAAAAATGCCAAAATCTGTGAAAAGGCCCCTTTAAAACAATGCGTATGTTTGCTTTAACAGTGCTAAACTGTTACAACATCAGTACCATTAGCAAATGCGAAAATAAAAATAAATCGCAGTGAACCGTTGTATTGGTCCAAAATAATGTCTTCGGAACAAATGATAATGGATATTTCCCTTTCTCACATCCGTCCATTAACATCAAGTCCATTCGAATTTTACACCTAGTGCTTCTTGTTAATTGAAGGTACGCTTTACAAAGAGCCTTCTCTGGTGATAAAAGTTTCCATTAGCCGTGTCACATTATAAAGGCTATCTGACCATATTTCGGAAATGATGCTACTTTTAGCACGTAGTCTTATTGACAACAGGAAATGTATTGTTTGAATATGTTTTACTAGACGGTCTGTAATAATTATGCATCGCAATATTCAAAATGTCATGTTGACTTTTTCATCCGATAAATACTATTTAGTACTGTTACTTTTTTACACTTTTTCATTTATAGCATTAAATGTTTTTCACACATAGTTGTATCTTAATATTTTTGTGCAGCGGGAAATCTAATGGGTTCTTTGTATGAAGCTATTTGGAGTCTAAATTTGATTTTTTTTTCCATTCCAATTTCTTAATTAATACCGAAAACTGTCACGTAACATGAAGCTTTCGAAACACAAGATGCGCGCGCTCATTTTGAAATGTAGTTTCCTGTAGGGTATTAGACGATTCTGCAACTTGTCAAAAGAATTTGCGACGTTCGCTATAACAATTTATAAGAAGGCGAAATCATTCACAGTGTGAAATTCGTAATGGCAAGCATCAAGCTATGACGTATAATTTTCGGACAACGTGGAATCAGATTTTACAAAAATAATATTGTCAAAATCAATGTTTAAAATATCACTCTTCGTAAAATTTCACTTTACATTCGATTTTTATCAGTATCATTTAAGCCATATCGTGCCTCGTCAGCTGCGACTATACTTTACGAGGATATATTGCATCGACATCTCATGGTGCAAACCTAATGTTTTGATTTTAATGCCTATTCTTAAATCAACTATTTAAAGGAATATATAAAACGTATTACTTCTAAAATGATATTATGACCGATCTTAATATTTGGAGTAATATTTATTTCATTCATGAATATGTTGTGGCTATTGAACTATTTTCCTGGGTAAATCGGCTTTATTGCAAGTTTCTATGACATCAATTACTTACTATTAAACATGCATTTTCTCAACGTCGTAAAGTTCTTACGTCACTCAAATTGAGCCGGCTGATATATAGAGATTATCAGTTTACTGCACAATCGTTTCGTAATATATCAGATGAGGCTTAGTCGAGCTATTTTTGGGCCAAGCTTGATATATTGCAGAAGGGAAGTAACATGTTTCCTGTTTATCATATATGTACGCCCTCATATTAACATAACTAGTTTAATATAATTGTTACAACTTAACCTTTTTTGAAGGATGAATATGCTTTATGACGTTTTCACGTGTTTATAATGACGTCTCGATGACTTGAACTTCATATTTGTATAAAATACGTTTTTAGCTGTTTTGATGATTTCCTGTCAAAAATCCTCTTCTTCTTTGTATACAATTTCAATTGGGAAAAATCTGATTCTTTTCACCAGAAATGATGTATAGTGCTTTACTATTTATACGTGGTACAACAAAAACATGGAAAATATTAATAACCAATAACCCGATATAAACAAGGCACTTAAGTTTCAGGTCGACGCAAACTGATGTATGAAGATAATTAAACATAATATATTATAATTGTTCATCTCAGATGTGCTGTTCAAGAAATATTTTTTTCCGTTATATACTCCTTACCGAGAATTATTCAACAAAACATCATCATAAAAAGATAGTCAAATTCAAACACGATCTTTGATAATATTTTAGGTAATTTAAACGCTACTGAATGAAACACACACAATTTAACTATGCTTAGTTTAGCTTTTTGAAAAGACGTTCCCATGATCTTATAGTGACGTTAACGAATCATAACATATAGGATATTTGTTTGATTCGGTGGATTAACGATTTTAATTCACGAGTGATCATAACCACGAGTGAAAATATTTTTTTTCTATGATCACAAGTGAATTAACATTGATATTCCACCGAATCCAACAAATTTTCTTTTTATTTTATGCTTTTTTTTACAGCTTACTGTATATACATTGTTAAAGAGTTTAACTAAAGAATTTCGCTGCGATAATGACGTCATTTCGTAAAAAATGACGTCATTTCACAGTAAACAGTGAAAATTATCGATTTGAAACTGTGAAATTATCAGTTTTAATTCACTGATATTTCTCTATAAACCACCGGAAAGCATAAAATAAATAGAGGATATTTGGTCATGTCAGTGTAAGATCGTTTGTTATTTAACGAGTGATCATAGAAAATATATTTTTTTCGCAGCCACGAGTGAAAATGTCTTTTTTCTATGATCACGACTGAAATAACATACGATCTTACACTGACATGAACAAATTTTCTGTTTCTTTTATTCCCCTTTTTCAAGAAAATAATTAACAGCTGTTTCCCTGTTGCTCAAGTTACCCTATCTCGGAGTTTCTCCCGTGGCGTGCCTCAATACTTTGATATGACGTCATTTTTTTACGAAATTACGTCATTTTTTTGACAAAATTACGTCATTATTCCAAGGAAATTGTTCAGTTAAACTCTTTTACAATGTAAATAAACGGTAAAAAAACCCCATAAAACTAAAATAAAACGTGTTGGATTCGATGGAATATCGATTTTGTTTCACTCATGATCATAGAAAAAATACAAACAAGGATATAAACAAGAGAAGTACATCTTGATATGATAATCTAAAAATAGAAAAAGGTATTCTGAATTCCGAACAATTGTGTTATTTTCACTGCTTTTATTTCACTGCAGAAATGTCATATTTTATCATTAGGTATACAAGAAAACAAAAGATGTGTTTGTCAGAAACACAATGCTCCCTATTGCGCCGCTTTGAAGCCATAAAGTTGACCTTGAAGGATGACCTTGACCTTTCACCACTCAAAATTTGCAGCTCCACGAGATACACATGCATGATTTGCAAAAGTTATGAAGAAGGTTAAAGTTTTAGTTAAAGTTTTTGAATTTGTTTTTTTTTGTCCTTTGACCTTGAAGGATGACCTTGACCTTTCACCACTCAAAATGTGCAGCTTCATGAGATACACATGCATGCCAAATATCAAGTTGCTATCTTGAATATTGCAAAAGTTATGACCAAGGTTAAAGTTTTGGTTAGTTTTGGGACACACACACACATACAATGACATACAGGCCAAAAACAATATACCCCCGATCTTTCGATCCGGGGGCATAAATATATTATCATGACGTCAACGTCATCCATGGAGCCGTGGAGACATCAGATTCATCGATAAAAATAAGAGAACCAATGTATTGACATTTTACTGGTGCTGGTAGGATTCTAAAATACACTTTGAAGTTAAATTTCTTTCACGCTTACGTCTTGAGAAACCGGTATCGTAAAAAACATACATTATTTGTATGACATTTTTACTATGTTACCAAGAAAATTTCCTGTTTCTGTAAGTTTATAATTTGATGAATAAAAATGTCAGTGGGTACAAGCATAACTATTAAAACGATTGAACCTACTATACAAAAACATACTTTGTGTCCTTTTGACTTGATAATAGTTTTGTGTTGTTAAATAAACGTACATGTGTGTGTATTAATAGAACCTATTTTAGTACATATTTTTGTGTTTTGGTACAAACAAATGTTGTCTTCGTTGTATTTTTATATTAGACCATATTGTAAATAAGAAATGTTTTGTTTAAATATGGTTTATTAAACAGTTTGTAATTATACATGCATCTTAACATGTAACAAGAATGTATTAATAATGTACTTATTATGATAAATATGTTATAAAATTGTTTTGTTTTAACACATGCTACAGAAACATGAAGTTTGATGCATTTTTATAGTGCACAATTAAGCATGGCCATTTGATATAAAAAATGAACAATTTTTTGGCAATTTCCTTTAACAACTTTATTCATTCTTTGTCTATACAAATCAACTGGACTGCACATGCTTATCTGGGACGACACTTTAGGCACATGCATTAAGATGGTTTTCTTAGAGAGCCAGAGAGATTCATTAAAAGCAAGTATAATTCTAACAACTAGTATTACCCTAGTATTACCCTAGTAAAACAGACAACTTTACGAAGTTGTTTCATATGTAACAATATTTTGAGAAATATTCACTTTGAAAAAGAAAAGCAAAGAATTCAGTACATTATAGTCTACATGATAATAAATTAATACAAGGTGAAGCACGATATCTATTTAAAAGGCTTTATTTACAGATTTGTTTGAACAAAGGCCACAATAAATATGTATTGCATCAACTTGAACACACTGTTTTGTAATATAAGATAAATGCCACATATCTAAAAAGACTTTGACAGATCAAGAAAAAGTAACTAAATGTACACACAGTTTAATATATAGGCAGTATAGTAAAAGGATGACATTTAATTGAAACGATTCTAAAATATGTTGAAAAAAACAAAAGTCGTGAAGTGGTCGGCAAATACTAGAAATGTGACTAGAGTAAATTATTAAACTTGTGCAATACATGTATATCTTCTCTTCTTTAATATTATGTGTCTCTGCTGTACAATTTTCTTAAGATAACATGATACATATTAGGAGCACTTGTTGGTTAAATCAACAATAATTATGATTAAAGTAAACCATTTCCAGTGCTAAAGGTAAACATATTTAACATGAAAGCACATTTCCATAAGGCAAGCTTGAAACAGGCTCAACAGTCAAAAGCAACAAACATACAGTAACAAGATAAAAGCAAGCAACATGAGTATAGGGGTAACATGTACAGCACTAACAAACAAGAGGGCCTAAAAGGCCCAAAGTCGCTCACCTGAGATAACAAGATATTATTGGGACAAATCTTCTGACCAAGTTTCAAGAAGATCGGAAAATAAATGTGGCCTCTAGAGTGTTACCAAGGTTTTACTATAGCCATATAAGGAAAAATGCCCCACACCCTGGCAGCCATGTTTTCAACCAACCGGCATCATTTTTGGACTCATCCAAGATATTATCAGGATGAATCTTCTGACCAAGTTTCATAAAGATCGGACAGTAAATGTGGCCTCTAGAGTGTTAACAAGATTTTACTATAGCCATAAAAGAAAAAATGCCCCGCCCCTTGGAAGCCATTTTTTTCAAGCAAACATAATTATTTTCGAACTCATTCAAGATATCATTGAGACCAATCTTCTGACCAAATTTCATGAAGATTGGACAATAAATGTGGCCTCTAGAGTGTTAACAAGGTTTTACTATAGCCATATAAGGAAAAATGCCCCGCCCCTGGTGGCCATGTTTTTAAAGCAACCAAAACCATTTTCAAACTCATCCAAAGTTTCATGATGATCGAAATATCAATGTGACCTCTAGAGTGTTAACAAGGTTTTACTATAGCCATATAAGGAAAATAGCCCCGCCCCTGTGGTGGCCATGTTTTTCTACCAACCGAAATCATTTTTAAACTCGTCCAAGATATTATAAGGATGAATCTTCTGACCGAGTTTCATGAAGATCGGACTATAAATGTGGCCTCTAGAGTGTTAACAAGATTTTACTGTAGCCTTATATAGCCATATAAGGAAAAATGCCCCGCCCCTTGGCGGCCATGTTATTCAAGCAAACGTAACCATTTTCGAACTCATCCAAGATATCATTCAGACAAATCTTCTGACCATATTTCATCAAGATTGGACAATAATTGTGGCCTTTAGAGTGTTAACAAGGCTTTTACTATAGCCATTTAAGGAAAAATGCCCCGCCCAAAGCGGCCATGTTTTTTAACCAACCGGCATCATTTTCGAACTCGTCCAAGATATTATTGGAAAGAATCTTCTGACCAAGTTTCATTAAGATTGGACAATAAATTTGGCCTCTAGAGTGTTAACAAGATTTTACTAAAGCCATATAAAGCCATATAAGGAAAAATGCCCCGCCACTTGGCAGCCATGTTTTTCAAGCAAAGATTACCATTTTTGAACTCATCAAAGATATCAGTGGGACAAATCTTCTGAGCAAGGTTCATGAAGATCGGAAAATAAATGTGGCCTCTAGAGTGTTAACAAGGTTTTACTATAGCCATTTAAGGAAAAATGCCCCGCCCCTAGCGGCCATGTTTTTCAACCAACCGGCATCATTTTCGAACTCATCCAAGATATTATTGGGATGAATCTTCTGACCAAGTTTCATGAAGATCAGACAAAAAATGTGGCCTCTAGAGTGTTAACAAGATTTTACTATAGCCATATAAGGAAAAATGCCCCGCCCCTTGGCAGGCATGTTTTTCAAGCAAACGTAACCATTTTCGAACTCATCCAAGATATCATTGAAACCAATCTTCTGACCAAATATCATGAAGATTGGACGATAAATGTGGCCTCTAGAGAGTAAACAAGGCAAATGTTTACGTCGCACAACGAACAACGGACAAAAGGCGATCACAAAAGCTCACCATGAGCACGTTGTGCTCAGGTGAGCTAAAAATAGTGGAAGACAAACAGTCAAGAAATTCGCATAAAAAATAATGTGTTTTATCAAAAAGCAAAAATATTTGGTCCATACAGGAATGTTATTGTTTATATTGGCCCTCTTAATACCAACAGCAAAAGATTGAACATGTAAACATTAAGACAATACTTCTTACTGAGGGATAGAAATATATAAATCATTTCCCATATGATATTTATTATATAATAACGTAACGTATAGTATAATCAACTAATATAAAATGTTAACTATTGCCTCTTTCTTACAAGTAAATGTAAGAACAATAAAATCATGATAAGCAAATATTCAACTTTTTCACTAATTTCTTGATAAACAAGACCATAGTTATACTATTGGATTATATTAGGCATAAAGCAAACTACCAAACCATCTTTGAAGCTATGCTTTAGAATGTTATGATACACATAGCTTCTGGCATCCAAATGGTATAATATATGTGTATAATATAAAATACATAACTATATCCTACAGAATAGTGAGCAAAAACAACACAATACAGACAATGTTTAAGACATTTTGCTATGAAATGTCCATTTTAAAACCTTTTCTGTTTGTAGAATGTTTTAAATTCAAAATCTGAAGAAATTCAAGAACCTACAATAGAGGAAATTCAGATATTCAGTTTTATTCAGTATTATTAATGACTAACAAGCTGTACACAAGACTACAAATGCAAAAATGCCCTTTTATTACCAAATTGCTTTTTTGATTTTTCTATCCTTAAAAGCAGTTAGCCAAATCTATGCTATACTTTAAGAACAAGTCATGTAACAAATGTATCTAAAGTCATATCAAAATGACAAATGTGGTTCACTCTATTTAAACTAGCCATTTACTAAGTTAAAGCCTTAGGATATAATACATTAAGAAGCTAACAAAAAAGAGTAACATCAAAATAAGTTTATGATCAATATTCAATAATGAAAATTTAAACTACCGGTACATTTTTCCTCAACAGTCAGGAAAATTGGTAATAATTAAAAAATTCAGTGTCTTATATCAAATCTTCATTACATCCATTTTCATTGGAACCTGGACATGATTGTGAAGGTACTACTTGCTTCCGCTGTAGAATTTCTTGTTGAGGAGGAAGATCAGAAGGTTGACATTGATCTTCGTCTTTCCAAACATCTCCATGACTGCTACACCCTCATACTGCAGTTGTAGCAGGTCCTACAAACATAGAGTTCCAAACTGAGTTAAAGTCATTGAAATTAGTAGTTCTGCTTTTATGGTTGTTTCCATTTAAAAGAAGTCTATTCTAAGCAAGTTTATACTGCAGACAGCACAGGCTAATCTGGGATGACTTTTTATGCATATGCGAGCCAAACATTTTATATTATTACTCAAGGCCAAGACATTGTTGCAAGCCCTTTGCAAAAATTATAAGTGCAGGGTTTATCGTCATGTGCTGATTGTAATCACAGAGCAGTCAAATAACAAGAGCTGTCAGAGAACAGCGCACTCAACTATTCGAGTGCTTGACAGTATAACGTAAGCCATCATGGGGTAATTGTTTAAATTATTCAATAAGGTCAAGGTACCGGTAATAGTTCAGGTATATTTTCCACAATCTATTGAACATTTGTAAAGACATAAAACAAAGTAATAAGATTTTATTTCATGTTTGATAGCAATAGGCATGGGTGGGAAGTTTGGACGGTCCTTCAAAAATAAAATAAATGAATATTTGTGGTTGATTTTTTTTAACAATGTTTCAAAGACAAAAAATATTCTTTTTGGGTTGGGTGGGGTGGGGGGGGGAGTTGAGAGGGGGGGGTTTAATGTGGGGAATTTTTTTTTTTCGGGGCGGGGGGTGGGGAGGGATAGGGGGGGTGTTGAGAGGTGGGTATAATGTGGGGTGTGGTCATTTATTAGATGATCTTTAAATAAGAGCTGTCAGGGAACAGCGCGCTCGACTATTTGAGTGCTTGACAGTATAACATAAGCCATCATGGGGAAATTGTTCATATTCAATATTATATAGGCGATGTTTCAAAAATAAAATAAGGAAAAAAAAAAAATTTTTTTTTTTTTTGGGGGGGGGGGGGGGGGGGGGGGGTAGTGCGGGTATTAGGGGGGGTATAATGTGGGGTGTGGTAATTTATTCGATGATGTTAAAAAAGAAAAAAAATTGGGGGGGGGATTGGGGGGGGGGGGGGGAGGGATTCTGGGTAGGAGCGTTGGGGATTGTTTGGGTGGAATCCATTGTGGTATTCAGGTAAGTGTTGTTTTGTCAAAGTAATAATAAAATGTGATCATTAATAAAGAAGTAATGGCAATTTAAGCAAAATGTTCAATTATCTAATTGTAAAAGGGGCCATAATTATGTCAAAATGCTTGCTACAGTAGTCTGCTCTTGTTTATAGGTTGGGGTCATGTTGGTAAACAAGTATGCAACATATAAAAGCAATATGTCAAAGAATATAGGAAATATTTGGGGTAGTACGCAAAGTTTAACATAGATTTATCAATAATATGCATATTCTAAGCATAAAAGGGGCAATAATTATGACAAAATGCTTGATAGAGTTGTCTGCTCTTGTTTATAGGTTGGGTTGATGTTGGTAAACAAGTATGCAAAATATGAAAGCAATAGGTCAAGGGACATTGAAAATAGTTGGGGTAGTACGCAAACTTTAACATTTGCAGCATATTCTAAGTGGAAAAGGGGCCATAATTATGACAAAATGCTTGACAGAGTTGTCTGCTCTTGTTTAAAGGTTGGTAAACAAGTATGCAGAATATGAAAGCAATATGTCAAGGGAAATTGAAAATAGTTGGGGTAGTACGCAAACTTAAACATTTGCTGCATATTCTAAGTGGAAAAGGAGCCATAATTATGAGAAAATGCTTGATATAGTTGTCTGCTATTGTTTATAGGTTGGGGTCATGTTGGTAAACAAGTATGCAAAATATGAAAGCAATATGTCAAGGGACAAAGAAAATATTTGGGGTAGTACGAAAACTTTAACATTTGCACGCTAAGGCAGACGTTAATGGTTACACTTACGCTAACGCAGACGGTCACGCTGACGCCGGGGTGAGTAGAATAGCTCCATTTTATATATTTCATATATAATAGTTGAGCTAAAAAAAAAAAAAAGGAAAAAAAAAAAAAAAAAAATTTGGGGGGGGGGGGGGGTCGGGAGGGGGGGGGGGGGGTCGGAGGGGGGGGGGGGGGGGGGGGGGCAGGGATTCTGGGTTGGGGCGTGGGGTATTGTTTGGGTGGAATCCATTATGGTATTCAGGTAAGTTCGTGGGGTATTGTTTGGGTGGAATCCATTGTGGTATGTAGGTAAGTGTTGTTTTAATAAAATCTGATCATAAATAAAGAAGTTATGTCAATGTAACTAAAGTAATATGCATTTTGTAAATGGAAAAAGGGCCATAATTGTTACAAAATGCTTGATACAGATGTCTACTCTTGTTTATAGGTTGGGGTCATGTTATACAAAATATGAAAGCAAAATGTCAAAGGACATTGAAAATATTTGAGGTGGTACGCAAACTTTAACATAGATTTATCAATAATATGCATATTTAAGTAAAAAAAAAAGGGCCATAATTCTTACAAAATGCTTGAAACAGTTGTCTGCTCTTGTTTATAGTTTGGGGTCATGTTGGTAAAGAAGTATGCAAAATATTACAGCAATATGTCAAGGGACATAGGAAACATTTGGGGTGGTACGAAAACATTTGCACGCTCACGCTAACACTCACGCCGGGGTGAGTAGGATAGCTCCACTATATATATTTCATATATAATAGTCAAGCTATAAATGGCCATATAAAGTATAATAATTGACATTATTATGACATTATTTAAGAAATAATATTTTTCTATCATGGTTTGTTGTCGAATAACCCACAGTAAGGAGTATAGATGCGTAGGAATTAAATCACGAGTGCGAAGCACGAGTGATTTGATAACACGCATCTATACAACTTACTGTGCGTTATTTAAGAAATAATATTTTTCTATCATGGTTTGTTGTCGAATAACCCACAGTAAGAGTATAGATGCGTAGGAATTAAATCACGAGTGCGAAGCACGAGTGATTTGATAACACGCATCTATACAACTTACTGTGGGTTATTCGACAACAAACCATCATAGAAAAATATTATTTCGATTCTAACACGATTCTGATTGATTTGGTTCAAGCTTTAGGACGTGAACTATATTTTTCAATACTCCGCCCTTCTTAGTACAAAGATCACTATTTTGTGACGTCATTGAATTGTACTAACGTATGACGTCGTTTTCATTCATAAATATTTTGCAGATGACGTCACTTTCATTGAAAACAACAATCGTAGAAACTTAATGACGTCACGTTTATTGATGCTACTGAAAAGCTGACATGCTATTAATGTTTTCTGAATTACGTTTCCTAACAAACAACATTCTTTGTAGGCTTGGTTATGCCACTTATCACCAAATATACAATTTGTTGTTTCATTACATTTATATACTGGTCATGTACGTAATTCCGGCCACTCTTGGGACTATTTAAAAAAAATCTTTAGTGTTAGGCAACTGGTTGAAACTAAACTTCACATATATAATCCTGGGTTCAAAACTCACCTAGCATGAAAATTTAAATAGAATTAGATCGGTGGATGTTACTTAATGAACAGAAAATGATGACATGTAAACTATCCATTTTCGTAGGTTAAATGTACCAAAAAATCGGCCACTTTTCAGTTTGATCTGCAGATAAAATTACAAAGCAATATCTTTTTACAAATGTCCAAACTTTCAGAGTATTAATCAATGTTTATACTATTAAATTTTTTGACTTGAAATTTAAAATAAATGCGAAATTATTATACCAGTTACTCCCCCTACCTATTTTAATAAATATAAACATTGGGAAACTGCTAATTCATTAAAAAATATTTATTTTTAATGTGTTTAATAAATTTTTTCAAACATAGCTAAAAAAGTAAACACATTTTGTTTGAAAAGTTGACTTCAGTGTTGATTATTAGTAAACGCTTATATATAATATTAAAACATGTAACCTAGTAATATTCTTATAAAGGGAGGTAATTCATATATTAAAAAAATATATTTAGGACATTAGGTTCTGATTTTTATGTTTTGAATATAATTTATTGTACAATTAATTGGTTAAACTTTAATTTAAGTTTTTTTATAAAAAATAATTTTATCAAATATATTTGTTTCTTATATGAATATAATTGTTGCAACTAATTATGACATCACTTTCCCCACGAGCCAAATATTTCCTGCTATATTTGTGACATTTTAACACAAAAGTTTACAGTGATGTGGTTCTTACATTTGCACAATATTGAGAGTAGGGATGGTTTTCATGTTGATTTTTCTTAATAAAAACAAAATATGTGCGTTAAGATCATGAAAATGATTTTACATAGGTGGCCGATTTTTTACGTACAGGCCGGAATTACGTACATGACCAGTACATGCTACAATTATTACATTTCTTTTAGAGCGGGTTTTAGCACGTGCATTTTACTGCAATATTTTCTTTATTTATTCGGAACTATTTTCGAAACATTAAGCTCCGCCCATAAGTTATTGCAGAATAACCCACACTTGATTTCCTTCTTTGTCTATAGAAAACAAGTCGCGTGCCGTGTTAGAATCGACAACAAACCACCATAGAAAAATAATATTTCGATTCTAACACGATTCTGATTGATTTGGTTCAAGCTTTAGGACGTGAACTATATTTTTCAATACTCCGCCCTTCTTAGTACTAAGTTCACTTATTAGTGACATCATTGAATTGTACAAACATATGACGTCATTTTCATTCATACCGGTAAATATTTTGCAAATGACGTTACTTTCATTGAAAACAACAATCGTAGAAACTTAATGACGTCACGTTTATTGATGCTACTGAAAAGCTGACATGCTATAAATGTTTTCTGAATTACGTTTCCTAACAAATAACATTCTTTGTAGACGTGGTTATGCCACTTATCACCAAATATACAATTTATTGTTTCATTACATTTATATACATGCTACATTTATTACATTTCTTTTAGAGCGGGTTTTAGCACATGCATTTTACTGCAATATTTTCTTTATTTATTTGGAACTATTTTTGAAACATTAAGCTCCGCCCATAAGTTATTGCAGAATAACCCACACTTGATTTCCTTCTTTGTCTATAGAAAACAAGTCCTGTGCCGTGTTAGAATAATAGATAACAATGTACACATATTGTTTCACCTAAAATTGAAGGCCATGCCTTTTTCCCAACCTCAAGAAAAACAGCATTACATGTGCTTTCAGCTTATAAAGAGTAGTCCCTCTTACCATATCAGCTTTCAGAGAGTAGTCCCCATTACCTTATCAGCTTTCAGAGAGTAGTCCCCCTTACCTTATCAGCTTTTAGAGAGTAGTGCCCCTTACCTGGAAGATGAGATCCACCTTCTCCACCTCGATGCCCATGAACTTGGCCCCTACCTCAAACACGCCCGGGTCAGCAGTGGCCGCAATCTCAAACTGGGCGTTCTTGAACCTGCACAGAGGGGTAGGGTGAATAACAGTTATCAAGTAACAGAATGATAGACAGGCCTACTAGTATTTGAAACTCTTATATAGAGCAATTTATGGTAGCTTTTTATATCACAATCTACAATATGGAGAGTAAATACAAGCAATTTTCAGCTTAGTCAATTAAACAAGTTTTTTTTTAAGTTAAGCATCGTGTTTAAGCATATATATATGACTATAAAGATTTTAACACTTCAAATGTTTTTTAAGCAACAAGCATTTTATTATCCTTCGCCCATCTCTCTTTTCCAAAAAATGTTTTTGTATAGGCAAGAAAAATTGCTAAAACCTCTTGTTAGGCAAAGGTGGCTTTTTTTTTAACATTTAAGAAAGGCAATATCTTTAAAACAATGTTGGTGTGACATTATACTTACTGGTTGGGTTTCAGACCCTCTATCTCTAGAATAACTCCTTTCTCGTTTAGTTTGGCTCCGTTGTATTTGATAGTACCCTGGGCCTTGCGTGCGGTCTTGTTAGCCTTCGCCTTGTGAGACCTAAAACATGGTACAATTTATAGCAAGATATTACGAAGATTATAAGATGAATACCAACACCATTTGATTTTCAAAAATGAAAAACTGCTCTATACAAATTTCAGGACTTTTTTTATACATTATGATAGTGATAATGGCAAAATAGAAACACTTTTGTACAATTATGAATTTCCTTAAAGTTGTTTTGTAAATAGTAGGGTCCGCATGGTATGCTTTCATTATTTATATAACTTTTATACCGGTACCTAATATTTAATACTTTTACAATCAAAACCAGGCAACAATAGTAAAGTACAATACCTTTAATAAATTGCAAACTTGGATAAGCTTTTATCTCACATCCTAAAAAAATGACCTAATCCGATTGGCTTAGAGCGGTCACGTGCCCATGGTTTATTTTCCATACATCCAGAGTAATGTCCATACACCCCGAGTAAGCGAGTAGTCGGTTGAGATATAATCGTTACACAGTTAGTAACTGATGGTGTATGGGATATACGCCCTCCGTACTTTCATACCATACTTGAGCTTGGCTTGGTTACTATTTACCATTTTTAATGTATAACCATGTATTTAAAATATAAATATAGTGAGTTGTTCACGAAAGTTTGGATTTATACCCCCTTCAAGACAAACAATTCTTATTTCACACTGATCTAGAATTTAATAAAAATACACAAAAGAACATTCAAAGCACTCACCTTCCTTTTGACTGCATATTTTCCGTGCATGTTTTCACATATTGGTTGTAATAGTCCACCTGGGATTCATAGAACTTGTGTTTTTCATTGAGGGACTTAAGAGTCTGTCGGAGCTTGTTTAACTCCTGTTTACGATTGTTGCGGTAACGCCTCTGGTTACGGATGTCCTGCAAGGGGAAGTTTCATGGTGGTTATCTAATGAAACTATATACCTGTTTACATTGTATTACTTAAGTGACTATTTCAAGAGACCTAGTGATTTCTCAAATTCTGAGAACTAAAATATATTTTCACAAGGAAGACAAAAACAACAACACTTTTTTAACAAAACATAGTTATGAAAATTACTTCTTTATCACATCTTTTAACTCCTTTTAATACATAACTAACTGGCAATTCTGATACTGGTTTTCAAAACAAAGCAAAGGTTTACAATACAGCCGGCTAGGGGTACACAACGTGGTACTTCTAAATATCGGCTGCATGCAAGGGACATTTCGCCAAATATCAAAAATATGTTGGAAAATATACAACTTGCATTCTTATGATAACTGATAAATGAGAAATTAACAGAAGTCAGGGTGTCCACAGCAATAGTGACCAATATTGTTCTTTCAATGAATTTAATTTCAAAACAGGAGCTTTGAATAATTAATGTGATAGACTCAGGTTTAGAATAGTTTATACATTCCAATACCAATATCAAACGTTGAATGCAAAACAAATGTACCCGATCCAGATATGACAGACACAACAGTAACCATGTCGCTCACCTGAGCACTGTAAAGTCAGCCCCATGTCTCTCATCTGAGCACTGTAGTCAGCTTTATGTCGCTCAACTGAGCACTGTAGTCAGCCCCATGTGGCTCATCTGAGCATTGTTAAACCAGCCCCATGTCGCTCATCTGAGCATTGTTAAACCAGCCCTTTGGCGCTCAACTGAGCACTGTTAAATCAACCCCATGTCGCTCATCTGAGCACTGCATGTAAAGTCAGACCCCAGTTGCTGACCTGAGCACAGTTAAGCCAGCCGTATGTTGCTCACCTAAGCACAGTGAAGTAAGCTCCAAGTGACTCACCTGAGCTATGAGGTTGATGATCTCCTGATAGCCATCCTTCCTGGACACCACACTCGCCAGTTCCAGGTTCTGTAGACTCTTCTTGATCTTTGTCTTCATGAGGTTCAGTGGCAGACGGAAGTCACCCGACATGGACTGCTGTCTCACCAGATTGCCTTGGGTCCGTGCAGCACGCTTGTCTCGCTGCTGAACGAGCGACGAATGCACCTCTTCCTGTAAAACGTAGGGCATTAATGGTTGAACAAGAATATGAATGCTCTGTGTAAGGTGTCAAGTGTTGGCTGTGGAATAGAACAGACAAAATTACTGTAAACGTAGACCAGAGATTTAATATATTACTACAGTCGAAACTGACCTAACGGCCACCTGAATTTACCGGTCACCTGCAGACAACGGTCAGTCTGAAATCCCCCCGACGAAAAACACTCTATATTACACTTGAATTTAACGGCCACCTGACCATAACGGTCAACGGCCACTATATTCCACTCAAAAATTCATGTTTGACCTGAAATCACGGTCACGCGTCAGTCGTCTCGAGTCCCGAAAATTAAAAACACAGCACATTATTTGTCCGTCTACTTTGCGTTTAAAGCATCTGAAAGCGGTAATTGTCTATGATATTATAAAAGCGGCCCGCAGCGAGTAAACAAATTATAAGGTGTTGTGGGGGTATCTTCAAAAGAAAATATGTCAGAGTTTATGACTTGTTGAAAGTAATTATCGCTAAATTAAATGACCGCTATTTCTTTGAATTAGAACGGTACAATTACACCGTACTATCGGTTTATGACACCGAATCCGCTTTTTAGACTTTTACGGATGTGAGGTCAACAGAACGTGACAAGCTTTATTTACTGAATAAATAAGATGCATGAGTAAACAATTATACCAGCGTTGATAAAGTCATTGTTTAATTTAACAAGATGAAATTAAATCAATCTAAAAGATATTATTCTCTATTATTCAATGTACACGCGTAAGTTAATGCTGTTATTATGCTTTGTTACTGCAATGAGCATCTGTTTTACACTGTATGCAAACGACTGGGTGGGGTAACGACGTAGTAATACTACCAACTGACCAACCTTCTTAAAATTGTGATCCGAATTCTACGGTCACCTGTGGACAACGTTCACTTTGATCATTTCCCTTGACTGACCGCTGAATTCAGGTTTGACTGTAATCTTTTCAATCATTTTTATCAAACATTTTTCTTGAAAAATTGTGAGATGTTTACAGAAACGTCAGTTTAACTAATGGGTGATTCCAAATCAGATGTGCACTTTGAAACGTTGTTTAATCCATGTGCATTTTTTAGTACCATATTAGCCTCAGTTTTTTTGGTCGTTTCCTTTATATGAGGACTGTCCTTTGCAAAAATCGGAAAAAAGTTAAAACAGAAAGCGTCCTATATTAGCCTGAGCACGCTGCAAAAGCTAATATGGATGCATAAAGCCCAATTTTCCCCGCGTAGGGCTCAAATGTTCACAACTACACTTAATGGGAGAGAAGTCACCTCTTCCTCAGAGGCCAATGTTCACAACTACACTTCATGGGTGAGAACTCACCTCTTCCTCTGTGCCCAATGTTCATAACTACACTTCATGGGAAAGAACTCACCTTTTCCTATGAGTCCAATGTTCAAAACTACACATCATGGGAGAGAACTCACCTCTTCCTCTGAGGCTTATGTTCACAACTACACTTCATGGGAGAGAACTCACCTCTTCCTCTGAGGCCATTGTTCACAACTACTGTGAAACCATTATTAATCGTCAGGCATTAATTTTCATAAATTTCGTCAGTGGACCGATCGGCGAATTTAAGATCCTAACAAACAATCATGTTTGAACAAAAACAAACACTAAGTTGAACAATATTTTAAAACTTTACCGTAGACATGAGGCATTATATTCCAACATATTCCATGCACACGTTCACTGCTGTTTTGTAATCAAGATTAATCCGGTTTTGACACGAAGGGATGTAGATTACACAAGGTAATAACTGACACGTTACACTTCTTTAAAACGCGTGTGCAGTACAGCTGTATCGAATGCGTTTACTTCGTTTATGTAGAATGGTAATGAATTAGCGCTAGTTGTTTATAACTTTATTACCCATTAGGTGCATTGTGTTTTTCAGGGATGTTGCATATTAGCCATCACGCAGCGAATGCCGATGAAAGACAATAAACCAAATGAAAAGATGACGATGTGTGATCAACATGCGTATTTATCACAAATTAATAAAGAATATTTTAATTGTTGTTTGATTGTTTGCGTTTAACCACACTTATTACTATTTTATATGTATCAATTTATTTATTGTTAAATTATTGACATTATTGATTTATATACCGGTAGTTTACGTTTGGCAATTATAATAATAGAATAAGACTAATTTGCAATTGGCTTCGTTGTTACAAACACTCGTTAACGGTTATTCGATCCCACTTGTCCGCTTATAACAATGAACGTGTGAATAGCATACATTAAGAGGGTCCATAACTGTCCATTGATAACAAAAGACTACTTAATTGGCATGTGACAAACAGACCCCACCTTTTGCAGTGATTCTCAAGTGTGTTCCCGCATTCGTACCACGATTTTTCGAAACTGCGATTGATCGCGAATATGTATTACACACAAATCGGATATTGACTGACGCATTTTTTTATAATTCAAAATCAGAAATCGGCGAATTTAAGTGCTGACGAAATCGTCATTTTTATAAAAATGACGAAATTTTGTGCTGTCGAAAATAAATGGTTTCACAGTACACTTCATGGGAGGGAACCCACCTCTTCCTCTGAGGCCAATGTTCACAAATACACTTCATGGGAGAGAACTCACCTCTTCCTCTGAGGCCATTGCTCACAACTACACTTCATGGGAGAGAACTCATCTCTTTCTCTGATGCCAATGTTCACCTCTACATTTAATGGGAGAGAACTAACCTTTTCCTCTGAGGCCAATGTTCACAACTACACTTCATGGAAGAGAACTCACCTCTTCCTCTGAGGCCATTGTTCACAACTACACTTCATGGGAGAGAACTCACCTCTTCCTCTGAGGCCAATGTTCACAACTACACTATGGGAAAGAACTCACCTCTTCCTCTTAGGCCAATGTTCACAACTACACTTCAAGGGAGAGAACTAACCTCTCCTCTGAGGCCGATGTTCACAACTACACTTCATGGGAGAGAACTCACCTCTTCCTCTGAGGCCAATGTTCACAACTACAATTCATGGGAGAGAACTCACCTCTTCCTCCGAGTCAAATGTTCACAACTAAACTTCAAGGGAGAGAACTCATCTCATCCTCTGAGGCCAATGTTCACAACTACACTTCATGGGAGAAAACTCACCTCTTCCTCTGAGGCCAATGTTCACAACTACACTTATTGGGAGAGAACTCACCTCTGCCTCTGAGGCAGGTTTCTCCAGGATTTGCAGCAATGAGTCTCCTGACTGACAGGCTATCACGTCAATCACCATACGTTTGGTGCTGGAGATGAAAGACAACAAATGGACAGTTAAGTTTAGAGAGAAAAACAGATTATACAAAATAATCAATTCAATGAAAGAAAAAAATAACGTTTTACAGAAACATGTTTTTAATGTAAAATCCAGATAGTTGACTGAAAAAATATGTCTGATTTACTTTTAAGTTATTTTTTTATTGCACATTAAGATATTGTTATCCACATAAATTAAAAAAAAAACATTTTTTTTGCTTTTCATTTCTGTCAATGAGACAATTTACATAGAAACTCTCCTTGTAACTTCATAAACTTAACCAATAATTGAAAGTTAAAAAACGCTAAATTAAAGTTGTGCAGCTTTTGTATGAGAAGTTCAAATCATCTGCAAAATAACATTTCAAAATCTCACACAAATACAGCACAAATTGTCAAGGTTAATTGTCTGCCTAAACTTAAAGGGACATAATAAAGAAGCACAAAATTTTAGCCGGTCTCATAGCTCAGTGTCAGTAACATATACAAGTCCCCCACACCTACAGTATGAGGAGTGTTTTGATGTCCGTCTGATCATCGTCAGGCACCTCAAACTTGTTGACGAGGGTGAGGGTGATCTCAGTCTTGGCCAGCTGGGCATGGATCTGCTCCTCAAGGTTTTCATTCTCTGCTACCTCCACACCTGCACAACAGAGATGAACGCGAGTCAGTTTGACATTGTGACATAAAGTGTCATCCTAGATAAGTCTGTGAAAACTACCATAAAAAAGCAAAGTTTTGTCCCTGTGGAGACTGCATAGGCTAATCAGGGATGACACTTTATGCACATGCATCAAGTGCAGTTTTCACAGAAGCACCCTTCCATGAAATGTTTTATACCTCAAATTCTCAACAAAACCTCGTTTGCAACACAATATAATTTAGTCACAATCAATATGCCAATTCACAAACCCCACTTCACAAGACCCTTAAGTCCCATAATGATAAGCAGCAAAACCACCCCACTAACCCAGCAGCTCATGTCCCGTGGGCACCTCTCTCAGATCCTCCAGCAGTTCATGGAGAGGGTCGTGGTTGTCAGGGGCGATACGGTCCTGGTGATCTAGCAAAAGCTGCAGAAGACCAAAATATAAACTCTTCCTTTCCTCCCAACTTACAGCTATTTTTAAAGCTATACGTAAGTCTTAACCCTTTGAATGCTGGGAAATTTGTCGTCTGCTAAAATGTCGTCTGCAGAATTTGTAAAATTAGCATTTTCTTCGATTTATTTCAAAGAATACTATCAGAATAGCAAACAGTTTGGATCCTGATGAGACTCATCTGGATCCAAACTGTTTGCAAAGGCCTTCAAAATTCTGTTCCCGCACTGAAAGGGTTAATACATCAGTTCACTTTTTGTAACTTCTGAATGAGATGGTTAATTTTGATGTTTATTTTTTACATTTTGCTGTCATGCATTCAACATTTGCTTCACGTAAAATAATTTTATTACATAATGTTTTAACAGAATATACTTTTATTCATCATATTTACTTAAGTTTAATTTAAGTAAACATTATCCTACGACACTTTCAGGCCTTGCAGCCCCAGTGTACCTGATGTGTGTCGACTATCTCCTGTATGGAGATGTAGATGACAGGCTTGATAATCATCGTCACATCCGTGTACTGGTCAATGTTGAACTTCACCTCTGGCTCTTCCACGTCACACGCCATAAGGCAGTACTTCCTGCAAAATGGATACAAACATTGGTGTCTTAATTATTATAAAGCAAAATAAAGCTGTTATATCATTATTATTTATTTATAGCAATTTAAACTGTTATATGAAAAAAACAACAAAAAAACCAAAGCCATTCAAATTAAATTTTAGGGAGTGAGTTTTTTTTTGCCATCTAAAGAATGGCTGTAACAGGCCATCAAACAGTACACCACATATAGAATGGGGAGAGTGGATACAAACAGTTTAGTCTTTATGATTGACTTAATAAGGGAAAATATAACTTTAAGATCTCCAAATTTATTTCTATAAATATTTACTTTATGTTAAAAAAGAACAGAGCACAGTCATTCAAGATAATTTGTTCACAAGAGTCCATCGAAATGTACTTTCCACAAATATAGTTTCTATTATTGTATACATTGTGTAAAATACTATAAAAGAATCTGCACACAATCGGACCTATATGGTGTATAATATTTTGTTGTTTTTATTATAAAACAATAGATGTGTTTGCCAGAAACACTATGACCCTACTGCGCCGCTTTGATTTATTTATTTTTTTCATTTGGCAGGTACAGATAATTTTCACAAGGGAAGTCATAATTTTTAAAAGGGATATAATAAAAAATATTACTTCCTATGTAAAAATGATCTGTACCTTCCAAATGATAAATAGAAATTTCCCTTTAAAGATAAATACTTCCCTTTGATTTGTTTTTTTTTAACCTTTGACCTTGAAGGATCACCTCAACCTTTCACCAATTAAAATGTCCAACTCCATGAGATACATATGCATGCCAAATATCAAGTTGCTATCTTAAATATTGCTTAAGTCATGGCCAATGTTAAAGTTTACAGACGGAAAGAAGGACAGTTCAAATGCTATATGCCACCCTACCAGGAGCATAAACAAGAGCACCGCCTTGCGGGTGCAGACCGCTCATCTATTATTTTTTAAAGGTGAAGGGACTCTCATTTTCAATCACAAAGGAGGGAGGGGTGGAGTGAAGAGGGGTGTATAGTGTGGGGTTGTGGACATTTATTACATTATCTTCCAAAAAAGCGGAAAAAAAAAAAAAAAAATCGGGGGCGGGGGGGGGGGGGGGGGGGGGGGAAGGGCGATGGGGGGGGGGGATTTTTTTGGGTGCGATGGTTAGACGGTATTTTAAACGGGGGGGGGGGGGGGTGGGGTATAGTGTGAGGGTGTGGTGGTAATTTGTGAGATGATCTTAAAAAAAAAAAAAAAAAAAAAAAAAAAAAAAAAAAAAAAAAAAATAAAAAAATGGGGGGGGGGGTGGGGTGGTGGTATAGTGTGAGGGTGTGGTGGTCATTTGTGAGATGATCTTAAAAAAAAAAAAAAAAAAAAAATAGGGGGGGGGGGGGAGTAGGGGGGGAGGTGGGGGGAGGAGGGGGGGAGGGCACGGGGGAAGGTTTGGGTGGAGTCTATTGTGGTATGTCAGGTAAGAGTAGTTTCGTCAAAGTATCAATCAAATCTAATCATAAATAAAGAAGTTATGGCAATTTTAGCAAAATTTAATTATTTGACCTTGAGAGTCAAGGTCATTCAAAGGTCAAGGTAAAATTCAACTTGCCAGGTACAGTAACCTCATGAAAGTATTTGAAGTTTGAAAGCAATAGCCTTGATACTTAAGAAGTAAAGTGGATCGAAACACAAAATTTAACCATATATTAAAAGTTACTAAGTCAAAAAAGGGCCATAATTCCGTAACAATGACAACCAGAGTTATGCAACTTGTCCTTTTACTGTACCCTTATGATAGTTTTTGAGTGTTCCAAGTATGAAAGCAATATCTATGATACTTTAGGGGTAAAGTGGACCAAAACATAAATCTTAACCAAATTTTCAATTTTCTAAGTATAAAGGGCCCATAATTCCGTCCAAATGCCAGTCAGAGTTACATAACTTTGCCTGCACGGTCCCCTTATGATAGTTAATAAGTGTTGCAAGTATGAAAGCAATAGCTTTGATACTGTAGGAATAAAGTGGACCTAAACACAAAACTTAATCAAATTTTCAATTTTCTAAGTATAAAAAGGGCACATAATTCTGTCAAAATGCCAGTCAGAGTTACATTACTTTGCATGCACAGTCCCCTTATGAAAGTTAGTAAGTGTTGCAAGTATGAAAGCAATAGCTTTGATGCTTGAGGAATAAAATGGACCTAAACACAAAACTTAACCAAAATTTTCAATTTTCTAAGTATAAAAAGGGCACATAATTCTGTCAAAATGCATGCCAGAGTTATCTAACTTTGCCTGCCCAGTCCTCTCATGATAGTAAGTAAGTGTAACAAGTTTGAATGCAATAGCATTGATACTCACTGAGAAAAGTGGACCTAAACGCAAAACTTAACCAAAATTTTCAATTTTCTAAGTATAAAAAGGGCACATAATTCTGTCAAAATGCATGCCAGAGTTATCTAACTTTGCCTGCCCAGTCCCCTCATGATAGTAAGTAAGTGTACCAAGTTTGAATGCAATAGCATTGATACTTTCTGAGAAAAGTGGAACTTAACGCAAAACTTAACCGGACGCCAACGCCGACGCCAAGGTGATGACAATAGCTCATAATTTTTTTTCAAAAAATAGATGAGCTAAAAATGTTCTTCTTATGAAGATCAAGTTGGTTTGTATGCAAGAACATGTAGATTATAAGAGATATACCTTGAAACAGCTTACTTACTTGAATTTCTCATGGGTTTCCTTGATATAGGTGTTCATGTGAGACAGATAGGCAGAGTCCCCTCCAAACTGAAACAATTTCATTCACTGGATACAATTGCAGATTTACACAGTAATATTCACATTTTTGCAGATTGTTACAACGTTTTCACTATGCAATTCTACCAATTGATACACCGTCAACATAATGAAAATATTTAATTTTTCCATCAGCATGTTCCCAACTCTGAAATGGTTTCCTTCTCCAAGGCAGTAAGATTTTCACCATCATTCTTAGAGTAGCCAATTAAAGCAGCTACATTTGAACCATGATTGTTATAGTAGCCCATTTTAGCAAACTACATTTTAACAATGATTGTTATAGAAGCTTATTTTAGCAACTACATTAATTTTTCACCATGATTGTTATTGTAGCCCATTTTAGCAACTACATTTTCATCATACATTTTTAAACCCTACTGTACTGGGTCATCAGTGCACCAAATTTTCAAAATTTGATCCCCATGTTATCGTTTACTCCAATGAAATCACAAATTCCATTCTACAAATTAAACTCATGCAAATGTTGACCTGGAATTTATTTACGAATTTCATAATGATAAACAATCACGTTTTTCAGTAGTATACATGCATGACATGAATTGTGGGGCACATGTATTCCTATTTAACATGGGTACATCAGGAACATGATGTGACTGCATAAGGCACATTTCATATGTAATTATGACAACCAAATCAACCAAACTAGTTAATTAAAAAACTGAAAACAATGCAACAATGAATTTCTGCGATTAATTTAGCTGCCTTTGTCTGTATATAATCATAAGAATTATTAATTTGACTTTGTCTGTGTTTTAAAGGATATAAAGTAACATTTCATTGAACAGTATTTTAAATATATTATGTTTTTCACTCTGTCCATAGGGATGCCCAAACATTTCCAACTCAAAACTCCATTTATGTTGAAAACAAGCCATTTATTGTCCAATTCAACCTTTGACCTCTAAGTGTAACCATGACCTTTTTAAGTAAGGAGATGTGTGTTACAGGCGACACATTGTCTATGTTTGACATTTGAGCCAAATTATTTTAAAATCCATGAGGGCTTAAAAATAAACTTTGCTTGTTTAAAAATTGTATCATTTGATTTTCAAGCAATTTTGAGCCAAATTCAAGCAAGCACCTTCTTAGCATTTTGCAAGGATATGGTTGAATATAAGCATTATTAAACACCCTGTTTTGTTAATAAACCTTGTTCAAAGACTATGAAAACCCTGTTTTTTCCTCACTGTTTATCCTAACTGTTTTTGCAGCGACAAGTTCAAAACATTTGATATATTTTCACTTTTAGCAGGTACATTTTTCCTAAGATTGTCATTCTACCGAATTGCGCCTATATTTTCACAATGATTTTATCCTAGTAAGTGTTTACACTATGATTGGTCTCTTACAATTTTACCCTGATTGTAATCCTAGCTCATTTTCACCAAAATTTTTACATCAAACCATCATACCCAGTACATGGCAAACTACCAAAGTTTTCCTACCCCTTTATTTGCTGCTGCAAACTGCAGCACTTTGGCGACAGATCCAAGGTTCCTGCGTTGATCCATGGTGAGGGCCTTATCCACGCTGACATTGATGATGTCAAACGCGTCCGGGGACACAATGGCTGGGTTGATGTAGCGGTAATACAGCAGGTTACCAACAATCTGGGGGATACATAGTACACATAATGTATAGCTGTACTCCATGATCTCAAAGTCACTGCACACAAGTAGCTTAAAAATATTTACCTTTGACATATCCAAATATAAACTTTTTAGAAGTAAAGAGATCAAAGGACTGTTCATTTTGAACTTTTTTTACCTAAATAATTATCATGTACCCGTAAAATAAGCTAAAACAATTAAAGAACTGTTTCTTAATTTAATTAGACACACATAGATTCAAATTAAATAAAAAAGGTGTGCCTATGTGTGACAGATTTAGCTTGTAGTTTTAAGAATAAGAAAATATTACCGTAAAGTTTTCTCTTACAAATAATTAAATACATCTGACTAGCTTTAAAGTTTTAAAACAATTGTTGTAGTTGTCAAACCTATTTCAGAAAATACCTTGGACACAATGTATTCTTACCTTCAGGATGTCTTTTTCTTCAGATTCAGGAAATTTCTTCTGTAATGCTGCTTTCAGTACTTTGGCCATATATCTCATGCCATACCTAAAGTAATATAGGGTAGTGACAGATAGGCTTTCATTTTAGTTTATTTATTATATTTTACTTATTGTTAAGTGACGATCATCTTTTGTCTTTAAAAAAGTCACACTCTGGTTAATCAGGGCTTAATGCATGTGTATAAATTGTCATAACAGATAAACCTGTGCAATGTAAAGTTCCTACTGCTAATCAGGCTCAAAACTTTTTGCCCTAATTAAATTTTTGTGAAAACTTCCTTTCAACAATGAATTCTATATAAGTGGAAAGTGTCATCCCTAATCAGGGGTGTGATTGAGGTTAAGTCTGAGGAGAGGAAAATTCTGTATACTGATTTTGAATACGGGAATCGCGCAGATAACGCAATGACAAACCTTAAAACAGACATTAAATAAACACCATCTTAAACTTATTAACAAGATTTATTTATGAAAACCTTTATAAAATCACATTTAACATAATATGCAAAGTCACCAGTATTAATTGTAATCAAAATCAATGTGTGCTCCGATCCCTGTGAACGATGAGGGCAATCTTTCGTTTTAACTCAATGTCTTTAAATTCAAAATAAGGTCAACAATTTGACAGTGTTCAACTAAGGACAATTTAACACGGGATCGTTAGTTCACGATTTTTTCCCATGGAATATGACTTAAGTTTAGCCTTACCAAGACAGTCGATCGTCTGTTCCCATTCAGACAGTGGAAACGCTGATTTATATCCACTGTTGTTTCTTCCTTTTCCCATTTAAATTTGTAATTGAATAATTGTTCAATCTCCGAGATTTTGTGAGATTCGTTCGTTCCTTAAATAATGTTCATTATCGCTACACAAATGCGCCATTTGTAAACAAATTGGCAAAGAAACATGAAAAACGTTTTATAAAACCAATTTTAATTGGAAGATTGGGAAACTACAGCCAATGACATCGCTCATTTCAAAATGCGTAGGCAGAAATTTCAAGTGTAATATGAGGATAGTTTTCGACAGCCGCAGATTTTTCGGGCCGCTTTTGAAATAAGCATGCAGAATTGGGCGAAACATTTTTTCATAATTTACGCAATTCGGGCAAATGACCCCGGACAGCCCGATTTGCCGAAATCCGCAGTAAAATCACACTCCTGCTAATAAGCCTGTTGGGACTTCTAAGGCTAATCTGGGACAACACTTTATGCATATGCATTAAGCCTAGTTATCCCCAAACGAGGCTGAAATCTATACAGGTACTCACGGTATCTTGTCTACAGACTGCAGGATGGCGTTGAGGAAGCGGTCAGTGAGGGTCTGTAGAGCATCTGTGGACTCGCGCAGCTTGGCACACACCTCTGGATGCTTCAAGGCTTGCTCTATGCTTACATCGTATGGCAACGTACTGGACAGCAAGAAGACATGAATATAGTGTATCGAAAGAACACAAAATATAGTGTCTCAAATATTATATTGGCCTTTTGATCCTTACCATTAAACACATATCGCCCTAAAGACCACACTGCAATTTTGTGAAGAATTTCAACAAAGCGCCAACTGTAAGGCTTTCTGCGTGTTTTTTTCATTGTAAATATTCACTGACCATTGGCCTTAAGATGTGATTTGACCACATTAAATTTGTTGCGCACAAACTGTGTTCAGCTGCTGAGAAAGCTCTAAATGTATGGTTTCACGGACTGGTAATTTAAAAACACTCATACACACTAAACCCTGTTTTTATGGCCCTACATGTAAGAAAGCATGGTTGCAAATAAAATATTATAAATCCATTGGACAACAAAATCCTTGATTGGTTAATTATCACTTTTCTTTTTACCACATTATTTCAATTAATGCTAGTCTCTGCAGGGCTTTTTGTCTTGATTTGGGGAAATGGCCTGGCCTTCCATTTTGGAGAAAAAGAATATCGACAAAACTGAAAAAGGAGAAACAATTACAAACAACAGATTTCCAAGCAATAGTGTCCCCTACCGTTGAAACTCCACCATTGTCAGTATTTTTTAAAATATTTGTTGCCATAGCAACCAAAATTCTTGACGTAGGAACAAAATGAAATGATGTGCATAATCTCCATATTGCTATCTATCCATGTTTCAAGTTTCATGAAAAAATATGAAGAACTTTTAAAGTTATGTTTCAAGTTTCATGAAAAAATATGAAGAACTTTTAAAGTTATTGCAGGATCCAGAAAAGTGTGACGGACAGACAGACTGATAGACGGAGCGCAAACCTCAAGTCCCCTCCGGTTTCACCGGTAGGGAACAAAAAGTAAGCTTGAAATTTGGGGACAATTGCATCATTTTAAAGAAATTCTTGTTGAGGAAGGGGACTTTTTACGGCCTTGCTTAAGAAGGAAAAATCCCTGCTCTGACTCCTACATATTCAAATGTCTGACAGTCTGTCTTGTATTGTCAATAGGCCAACTAAATCCTTTATTGACAAGTCATGGCTGGTTAATCAACCATAATCAATCAGAGCTCAAAGTTGTGAAGACTACAACTTTGTAAAAACAAGTACCACTAGCAAAACTTGTTCAGCTATGTTTAAGGGCAAATAACTGTTCAAAGAATACCCCCTACGCACCTTGTTACTCCTGTCTCGGACTCCTGCTGGTTGACCCAGACCTTGTACACCTCAATGGGGTTGGTGTTGATCTTCAGGCCCTTGTCTGAGACAACATTCTCAACCAGCGGCTGCAACATCTCCTTCAGGGCATTCTGACCGCGCTGATTTCTAAAAAACAAATACAAGGCCATTAACCATTTTTCCATCAGGTGCAAAGTAAAAAAGGCTATATATGCAACCTGCCAACCAGCATGAAACCAAACAGCCTGCAAGTAACTGTTTACCATCATTTCATTATCTAAGGTACTACAAACAGGTGTAAGTGAACGAAACCTGTTGAAGCCTACAATCATCTTGATAATGAGAGGTTAATGTATGACTGAATGTAGTGAACAAACATGTTGAAGCCTATAATCATCTTGATAATGAGAAGTAACTGCATGACTGAATGTAGTGAACAAACATGTTGAAGCCTAATATCATCTTGATAATGAGAAGTAACTGCATGACTGAATGTAGTGAACAAACATGTTGAAGCCTACAATCATCTTGATAATGAGAAGTAACTGCATGACTGAATGTAGTGAACAAACATGTTGAAGCCTACAATCATCTTGATAATGAGAAGTAACTGCATGACTGAATGTAGAGAACAAACATGTTGAAGCCTACAATCATCTTGATAATGAAAAGTAACTGTATGACTGAATGTAGTGAACAAACATGTTGAAGCCTACAATCATCTTGATAATGAAAAGTAACTGTATGACTGAATGTAGTGAACAAACATGTTGAAGCCTACAATCATCTTGATAATGAGAAGTAACTGCATGACTGAATGTAGAGAACAAACATGTTGAAGCCTACAATCATCTTGATAATCAGAGGTTAATGTATTACTGAACGTAGTGAACAAACATGTTGAAGCCTATAATCATCTTGATAATGAGAAGTATTTTGTATGACTGAATGTAGTGAACAAACCTGTTGAAGCCTACAATCATCTTGATAATGAGAAGTATTTTGTATGACTGAATGTAGAGAACAAACATGTTGAAGCCAGACGGTTAAATGTATGACTGAATGTAGGGAACGAAACCTGTTGAAGCCTACAATCATCTTGATAACGAGGGGTTAAATGTACGACTGAATGTAGTGAATAAACCTGTTGAAGCCTTCAATCATCTTGATAATGAGCTGTTAAGGTATGGCTAAATGTAGTTAAAAAACCTGTTAAAGCCAACAATCATCTTGTTAACAAGAAGTAACTGCATGACTGAATGAAGTGAACGAAACCTGTTGAAGCCTACAATCATCTTGATAACAGGAAGTAACTGCATTGAATGTAGTGAACAAACCTGTTAAAGACTACAATCATCTTGATAACAAGAAGTAACTGTATGACTGAATCTAGTGAACAAACCTGTTGAAGCCTACAATCATCTTGAGAATGAAAAGTAACTGTATGACTGAATGTAGTGAACAAACCTGTTGAAGCCTACAATCATCTTGATAATGAGAAGCATTTTGTATGACTGAACGTAGGGAACAAACCTGTTGAAGCCTACAATTATCTTGCTTATGAAAGGTTAATGTATGACTGAATGTAGGGAACAAACCTGTTGAAGCCTACAATTATCTTGCTTATGAAAGGTTAATGTGTGAGTGATGTAGGGAACAAACCTGTTGAAGCCTACAATCATCTTGCTTATGAAAGGTTAATTTATGACTGAATGTAGGGAACAAACCTGTTGAAGCCTATAATCATCTTGATAATGAGAAGTATTTTGTATGAATGAATGTAGGGAACAAACCTGTTGAAGCCTACAATCATCTTGATAACAAGGGGGTTTCCTGTCACAATGTCCGTTATCTTCTCAACCTTGGAGCTGTAATGTAAACAAAACATTCTTATATAGTATATATCTTCAGCATGGATCAACAAGACATCGAAACAATTAAATAATGCTTCTTTTTAAAGCTTTTATTACAACAAGAAATCATCTTAGAGGACTTACAGAGTAATTTCAGTAAACATGAAGTTCAGGCTTCTTAGTAATATTTTTATCAAACATACAAAATGTGCCATATTAATTTCATAAAATATGTATTTTGTTATACCTTACATACAACTAATGCTTGTATTCTAATAGCTTGTCAAGGCATACATAGTTGAGCCTGTCTGCACCGAATTAATGGGAAGGAAAGAGATCATCAGAACTGGGTGACAGTCAAATTGTTGCAAACTTCTTTCCAATAAAAACAAGTATCAACACTGGGTAACAGCTACTAGAAAGACAAGGCTTTGACAGATTGGCCAACAGAACAGGAGCCTCCTACCAATGAACACCTAGCTGCATCCATTTAAGATTATGCATTTCTTTTATATCACCAATTTTCATAAAATGTTTAACATTTCATAATCCAGTCACATGTCCATTTGTCACAGTAGGATGAAATTTTTCCCTCCCTATTTAAACATTTATAACAAGCTTTACCTCTGGTGAACATTATTGCACATAAGTCTCATATTACTCATTATTTTCAATCCATGATCATGTATAATCTACTTTTAGAGTCATTAGAATACACAATTTTTTTGTTCTTGTTTTACAAAGAGTTACCAGACCCCCTTAACATATGTTCAGTTCTTTTGTTTCAGTAACCAGTTTTGCAACTAGACAGATAGACTGACAGACAGACAAAACAGAAGGAAGGACAAAGGAAGACCCTAGATTCTCCTCCTAGTAAAACACTGGTAGGGATCTAATAGGAATAATCATTTATAAAAAGAATGGAGTAATAATCTTGGTTAATACAAATTATTATCATATTAATAATTTATTATAGTGTTACCAGAAAAATATATATTATTGGCCTTCCTGTACAAGAAATAACAAACTCTTTTTTTACAAGAAAAACATTATTCTACTAAATATAATACTTTTTGTACCATCTAACAATGACTTCATTTGTGTGTACTTGTCTAAATTGAATCGGGTATTTAAAGAAAAATATTGTTCATACTATCAGCCTTCGAATAAAAATTATGCCAGTGCTTTGGGTACATACAGAATTGAGGACAAATACGGTAGGGTTTTGTTAACAAAAGTTAATAAAAGAGTGGGGGTACACAAAATGGGATGCTACACAAGGGTACTAGCTCAAGCCTTACAGTATCTGGGACCATTGCACTACCATATACTGTCTGATGTCACCTTTATTAGATGAACTTCTCATTCATGGCTATAAAAAAGTTTTTATTCAAAAGTATATTTGTTTAAAATTTAACATTACAATTTAGCCATACTGATGTTAAATTAGTTAACCTTCTTCATGCTTATAGTTCACTGAATATAGAAATAATATTCATCCATAGTAAGCGGATTATATATATTAAAAGGGCATACATCCTCATTCACAATCACTTACATGTAATTGTATGGAAATACACATACAATAATATGCAACACAGCTATCGAATTAAAAATACCATCAATGCAATTTATTATCAAACAAGAGCAAACCCAGGTATTATAAACAGTCATCTACTTTGACACCTTGTGCTTAAAGTATTATACAAACTCCCATTCACACATCAACCGTCTCTTTTGATCATAAAATGTTACTAATATATACCTATGATGTCACAAAACTGAATTGGTCAATATAATGTCCTGCTATTGCAACAGTTACCATACATATGTAATCATGTTTTGGATTTATAAAACTGTGCAGGGATGGTTTGTGTGTTATAGGAATCTGTAACAAGGATCATTTCAAAAAGGGCTGCCCTTGTTTTGGCAATTCAAAATACTGACAAGTCTTGTGGTGGCATTTCAAGATGGAACACGGACTCTAGATGACATCAATATACACTCCATGGATGGAATTAGTTGCTCTTTCTCAATAATTTATATCTAAACTAATCAATTAATTTTGTATCAATTCTTGAAGGGTGTTGAAATATAAGGGAAATATAATTGTAACACATGCAATTTCAGTGTGTTGTTTGTTACTGTTGAAAATTGTTAACAAAATGCAGGGTCTTTAAGAAGTAATTCAGATTTTTAAACATTCATAAAATGTCTTGTTAATCAGCACATGTATACTTTCTTCTAAATAGAAATTTTTAAAGAAATAACGACACAGTTATGTTTGAGGCAAAAACAAAAAAACATTGAAGTAAAGAGTTTTTAATATTGCAAATTCATTAAAACTCAATATTGATAAATAAATATACATACATAAATTAAAGAGAAAATCAACAAACATTACAATCATTTTAATGTGCATGTACATTTGATAAAGCTGAAGCTGTTGATACTTCCTGGGATGGCTTGATAATGCATGCCATATGGTGCTGATATCACATGTTTTATGAATAACATAAATACCCATGATTTTACTTTGATTAGTACAAAAAACAGCTGCACACTTTGTATATATATTTTTATAACAACAGTGAACAATAAAATTTATTTCACCTCTATAAGGTGACAACAATATCCTGGTTTGCTCTATTTAATTTCATGAACATTTGGGTACTGAACACAAACAAGAGGGCCATGATGGCCCTGAATCACTCACCTGACTAACAAAATACAATCCCAACCCAGATTTCATCAAGATAAACATTCTGACCAAATTTCATAAAGATTAGATGAAAACTGTGACCTCTATTGTCTACACAAGGTGTTTCTATTATTTGACCTTGTGACCAAGTTTTTGACCCCAGATGACCCAATTACAATCCCAACCCAGATTTCATCATGATGAAGATTCTGATCAAATTTTATAAAGATTGGATGAAAACTGTGACCTCTATTGTCTACACAAGGTTTTTCTATTATTTGACCTAGTGACATAGTTTTTGACCCTAAGATGACCCAAATACAATCCCAACCAAGATTTCATCAAGATGAACATTCTAGCCAAATTTCATAAAGATTGGATGAAAACTGTGACCTCTATTGTGTTTACAAGGTTTTTCTATTATTTGACCTAGTGACCTAGTTGTTGACCTATTAACCTAGTTTTTGTCCTAGTGACCTAGTTTTTGACCCCAGATGACCCAAATACAATCCCAACCCAGATTTTATCAAGATAAACATTCTGACCAAATTTCAAAAAGATTGGATGAAAACTGTGACCTCTACCGTCTGCACAAACAAATTGTTGACGGACAAACGCACACACGCACGCACGCACATACGGACGCCGGACATCACATGGTCACATAAGCTCACCATGTCACTTCGTGACAGGTGAGCTAAAAAGGTAAATGACGACAACATCTATATAACACACTAGCCAATCTGTTACATTTTCAAAGAACAGATAAATATGCAGGAATCTGGCTAGTACCTCTCCAAATTATATCTACTGCAACTAAGATGGAAATCTTTTTTTTAAACTAAACTTCTCAATACAATGTCATCAAAAGAAGAAATAAAACTGGTGAGATATTATCAAAGAAAAAATTAAATCATATTAATAATGATGAAAATTATTTATGTTAAAAAAGACATGAAATGATTAATGTTGTTATTATTTTAAAAGATAACCAAATTATTATGAGCATCAAAGCTTGTTTTAAGCAGAAATATTTCTCTTTTTTTAGAGGCATGGTATAGGTTTCACTCACTCTTCATGATCACATGCGGATAACATACTTACGCCCTCCTGGTTTGAACAAGCAGAAGCAGAGTTTAATAACACATTAAATAGGAAATGATCATACATCATTAAAGATCTCATACTACAAAAATGCATTTTCTAAAAGCTTAATGTTTCGGACACCAAAACGGAGTGACAAGGGTATAAGTGTTAACGCAAAAATATCAGTAAACAGTAACATAAATACTTTATTATGTCCTGAGTTGCCACAAAAATATAAATATAACATAATCAATTTTTACAACTAAAATCTGAAATGTTAATACACTCATATTCCAAAGGAGAAAAACTGTATTTGATGTATTACACACAATAAACATGTTATTCTTGTACTTTTACCATAAAATTTAGGAAAATATTATTTGTTTCATTTAGCAGCAGCAAAGTTTTATTTTTAATTTGAAGGCAATGCTAATTTAAATTTGTCTCTTCATATTTCTAACACTCAGCTTCAACAATTCTTCCATTTCTGTAATAATGCAGGCAAAGCACTCAATAAAGCTAAAACACACACATGGCAAGGAACTAAACAAGAAAATAAATTTATGACAATACTATAACAAGACTGTTCTCACTCTACATTCATTTCATGCAGATTAATTTTGTCAAAAAGATCAAGATTGTATGTTGACAAGCAGTAAATGAAGTTGATTATAAACAGCACAATGCAAGTGTCCAAATTGAATAAAGATCGGGCAGTAAATGATATATACTTACTTCCTGACCATAAAAAAAGTTTATATTGATAAAAGAGCCAAATTACGTTGTTTTCATGAACTGATAACAAACACATTTGATCTGTGCAATGCAAAAATGGGTCTTATGCCATATGTAGTCAGTGTAGCTCCATATCAGCCTGCACAGATAAGCAGGTTTTTCATCAGGAGCTACCCTGTCTGTTTAAAAGTAATGAAAGGTTTCGGTTTCTTGTTAGCAGACAAGATGGCTCCTGACCAAACTGCGCAGGCTGCTCTGGAGCTACCCTGGCCCAATACGCATAAAACACCATTTTTGCACAAGCAGCTCATAAGAGACAATACAGCAATATGTGCAACAAACTTTACATCAGAGAACAAGCAAATCAGCACAAGCAAATTAAATGTACTAACACTTAAAATAGAAAGTAAAGACCAATGCATTAAACCCATATGTTTGCATATTAAAACACAGACACATATATAAGCATCACAATTCTGTAGCATAAAAAGCAAAACTGTTAAAGTTAAGAATTGTGATAATAAAAAAACAAACAAAAAAAACTTCACCTATGTGAAGAGTGAAGAAAACATTTCTTCAAAGAGAAAACTACCCTAAACCATCCAATAAGTTTAACACACCGAGCTCAACAAACCAGATTAAGCATGAAGCCATTACAGTATAAACTAACGTTGAGATTCAAAACCTTAAAATCGGCTGATGAGAAATGAAGATCTCCAATAGAAAATAGGAATAAGCCTCGCTCTGGGAAAATGGGGATTAATGCAAGTTTGTAAAGTTTCCTAGATTAGCATGTGGATTCAGCACAGGCTTATTAGGAACAACACTTTCTGCTTTTATTGTATGTTTTGTTTAAAGAAAGTCTTTCTTAAAGAAAAAGACAGCATGGGCTATAAGTGTCCTCCATTATTAGCCTGCACAAACTAATAAAGGACAACACTTAAGTACATGTATTAAAACCCATTTTCCCAAAGCACAGCTTGAAGGTCAAATAAGGCTTTATCTGATTGTCACTTACATGATCTCCTCCTCTAACGCAGTCTTAAACAGCTTCGCCAACAAATACTCCTCCCGTACGTTACTGCCATAGTTGAACAGCGAGTAAATCACGGACTCCATAAACTTGGTGGTGCGGTCCTGGGGCATCTCAAAGATCAGCTTGGCCAGGTATGTGGGGTTAGTCTGGAGCAGGTAGAACAGGTTCTGATAGGCCTCCATGCGGTCATGGCTCTCCTTGGACATCACTTTCAGGCCCTTTGTGGGGGCCACGCTGCGACGATTGCCGCCGTGCTGCACTTCGCGCTGCTTGGCAAGCTTTCTGTTTAGCATCACTACATCCTGTCATGAGAAAAAATGTCCATTGTTGAAAATCATGATTTAACATGACTATTGCCAAGCAATATATGTCCCCTACCGGCTCCACCATTGTCATAATTTTTTCTTCTTTAAATATTTGTTGCCATAGCAACCAGAATTTTTGAAGTAGGAACAAAATGAAATGACGTGCATAATGTCCATATTGCCATCTATCCATGTTTCAAGTTTCATTAAAAAATATTAAGAACTATTAAAGTTATCGCAGGATCCAGAAAAGTGTGACAGACTCACAGACTCACGGACTGACAGACTGACGGACACACAGAGCGCGAACCATAAGTCCCCTCCAAGAAACCGGTAGGGGACAAAAATATATATTAATTTAATATAATCGATATCAGGGATTCAAATTGAAGCAGAATCCTCCTTTTTGATGCAAGCAATAAAATAGAAAAATTCTGGGGTGGGAGGGGGCAGGATACTTAAATGGTTAGGGAATTACATGCTTTAGACCAGAATTGAATTCGTCCCAAACCATAATAACCTCATCAAAATGAAAAAAAGACAATCTGAAAAAAAAATCAACAATTGACTAGGCCTCAACATATAATACTTGTATAATTTATTCGAGCCTCACTCTGGGAAAAGGGGGCTGAATCTATGTGCATAAAAAGTCGTCCCAGATCAGTCTGTGTGGTCTGCACAGGCTAATCAGGGAAGACACTTTTAACCTTGACTGGATTTTTGTTTCCACGAGACTTAATTTCAACAAACAATACAATAAAACCAGAAAGTGTTGTCTCTGATTAGCCTGTGCAGATTGCACAGGCTATTCTGGGACGATGCAATGCATATGCTACTTTTTAAAACGTTGGTCCCTGTACCTGGAGTGTGATCCTGTTCTTGATGAGGAGCCCTATCTTCACGTCCATGGTGTCCAGGTCCTGCTCCAGCTGCTGGTTGCCCTTGATCTCACTGATCACCTGCTGCTTGACCCGCTGCAGCTCTACAGGGGATAAACACATGGATACATTCCAGAACAAGCAGCAGCACTGAAACTTTCCGACTCACAAGCGAGGTTTTAATAGCTATATGCAACCAGCTTAAAACCAGAACAGCCAGCAAGTCACTCGCAGTCTGTTCAATTTTTAGGCTGTTTGCAACTCATTGGTGCATCAGATTTCCAAAAAAGCCTTTTAGGCTTTAAAACATGAATCTAGTAATTAAGGTTTTTCATATAATGGATTTTCGAAGGAATTACAACCACATCAAAGTGCGTATCGGAGTGGTAAAGGGTTAATATTAGAATATTTACATCGAATCAACAGACCAAAATACTACAACATAAATTAGGTTTGCAGGAGTTAGTTGATAATAGACATATTAAGAACTTAAATACATCACATGACTGCCAATGTCCAAGGGAGCTAATCTGAGAACATTAGAAACAAAACACATTTTGAACAAAGCCGAGATATCATAAGAACAAAGGTTCTTGGTAAGTTTCATGATGAGTGGACAAAACATATGACTTTTAGAGTGTTCATTGGGATTCATAATTGCGACATAAGGAAAACCGCCCCCACCGACTCGTAACCATGCTTTTAAATCAACCAGAAATATTTTAAAACTCATCCGATACATCTGTAAAACAAATGTATTGAGCAAGTTTCGATAAGATTTGACAATAAATATTACTTCTAGTGTTCTCAAGCTTTTTCTTTAATTCTACCAAATTTTTAACCTCACGTGACCAACAAATTATCTGACCTTTTTCATCAAAGTAAATGTTTGGCTACACACAACGCAAGACAAAAGATAAGTTCTACCTATTCACAATTATTATATTACAAAAAAGTTTAATACGAATGCCAACTTGTTGCAAAATACATCTCTTCTAAAGGTCTGAGTAGCATTGGTCTGTGAAGGATGTGTAAATGTGTTAAAGAAAGGATGCATGAAGCCCCCGTAATCCAGCGAGGCTCATGTTGATGTATCATACCCAGCTCCTCAGTATAGTCTGCGTCACTGGTGTCTAGAAGGTGGACAAACCTCTGTACCACTGCCAGCGGGGGGTTCTTCTCATACACTGAATAATGGGAGACATGGCATTATATGTCATTATATACGGAGCCTTTTCCACTCAAAGTGAAAATGACTATGACTATCATCGAGCATTAAACTAGAACAGCCTAAAAGTAACTCGCATTCTGTTAATGTTTTATGCTGTTTGCTGATGGAAATGAAGCCTTTTAAACTTGAATTTATTAATTTTTTTAATTTAATTTGATTTTGTAAGGAACAAAAACAAATTTTCTTAAAATAAAATTCATTTTTTATTATTAAATACTTACCTGCTATCCCTAGCTATACCTTTCTAGGTGGGTTAGCTTCTCCAGAAATCTTCAAGTGCCTGAATTCGGCCACTTCTCCTACTGAAAACATTCAGATTCAGGTTAAAAAACATAGTTCAATGTAACTTAACCGGAAATCAAGAACCGTTAGTCATCTTACTTTTCATACAATTATGAAAATATAAAACGATGAGCGGGGTTGGGAGGTGGGACTTACCGATAGCAGGTAAGTATTTAATAATTAAAATGAATGTTATTTTATGAAAATTTGTTTTAATGTCATAAAAACATAGCTGCTATCCCTAGCTGATTTTGAAGCTGTGGCGGGAAATTCTCGCTATATTTTCCCATCACAGCAAAAACCCATAATCAGGTTTTTCAGCCAGAGATAGTAGAAATGTGTCCTCATACAATCTTCGTTAGTACAGTATTGTACTTAGTTTCTGAACAGGACCAGTACATTTACGCCATGGAAAAAACTATCGTTTGAGCAACCACAAGAGGACCCAACATATATAAATTGTCCTGTTGACACTCAAGAGAACAAAGATAGAATGAGGAAAAGGTGGTCGGATTCCTCTAAAAGCAGCTTGAAGCACTTCAGAAAGTGGAACATTATTAATACTGTAAAATCATTAAAGTTCGTGTGGTACTAATTTTCGTGGATTTCGTGGTTCTGCCGAACCACGAATTCAAGTACCAACGATTTTTGATACATTTTAATCCGAAATCGGTCTTTTTTGAATGGCATTTCCGCCATTTTCTTTTGTTGTCGGTTGTCCGAGATATTTGTTTTTTGTAATAGAAACTTCACTTCAGTAGGTCACATTACACTTTTATCTCGACTAATTAAAATATTTCAAAATTGTAAATGTTGTTGTTATTTTCCACGAATTTGTTGTAAATTAAATATGTTTGAACTAAGATGTTTATGATTACTTAGTTTGATAAGAACTACGATGTTAATGATTAATCAGTATGAATAACAAGTAGTGTGTTTATATAAAATATCAATTTGTTCGCCATCCAGTGCATTAATAAAACACTAAAGTCGTGCGAGTTTTTCTTTTTTATTCATCATTGCAAATATACGTTTTATTCATCATGGTTAATAAACGTAACGCGCAATTTTTGCCCTGGTTTCGTCACAGTAAGAAGCGTACTCCCCACGCTTCCGTTAACGTCCAATGACCATTTCTTCTACTGCATCGTTAGCGGCCTGTGTTAATAAAGCTTCAGTCGTAGACAGAGCCTTTGCAGGGTCGGGCAATCCTGCCATAGTAGGAGAACGTGTCGGTACTGTTCCCGTTTTCAACCATTGTGAAAGAGACATTGTTTGAACGCAAGTTAATGCGATATGTTGTTTTATGGATAAGTGTTTGGTTGATAATGCTTTTATAATCAAGCACGGTATATAAACTGTACATCAACGACTATCCTCTTTTACGGGACATCGTCAAATTAACATTTTGAAGATTTATCACATATGTCAATTAATGCCAATTAAACTTAAAAGAGACATTACAGTTTTCACACCTGTATTTTGGGGACCTTATTACTCAATTGTTACGACTAGGGGACCTATTGCGCTGTGATTTACAAATATTGTTAAAACAACATTGATGGAAATTAGCGAGTGGGGACCCACAAGCGCGCAGCTTTATTGCTCTTATCGACAATTATCGGAAACACTTTCACGCTTCAGTGCACATTAACCTCGAGTCGTGCTGTCAACACAGATAAGCAGATTATGCTTCGTTATTACTCTGGTTGTTTTATTAAAACCTTAATAATTATGACGGTAAGTTGTTTTTTATTTGAAATCCACGAAATTACGTGTCAACGAATTAGTTGTTTTTTTTTTTATTTGAAATCCACGAAATTACGTGTCAACGAATTAGTTGTTTTTTATTAAACCACGAAATTTCATACCGACGAATTTCTATACGTTTACAGTATACGCCCACGAAGCCGAAAGAGCTCTTAATTCATGCCGTCTGATCTTAAAAAGGGATAAATCCCTAGATGAGAGAGATGAATACGCCTTGTTAATAGTCGAGGCTACCCAACGAGAAATCGAAGCCGCAGACACATCCCCCCATCAGAATTGGAGATAAGCGTAAGCATCCAGTTGGTCCTAATCAAACAAAAACGCGTCTACTGAACATGCTGCTGGATTGTAAACCGGACTCACATACAGAGGGAGTCAGTGATTGGGTCTGGTTGCAAATAGGTTGACCATAGAACAACCAAACATGAGAAAAATCTGATTGGTCCATCCTGATGAAGTGTCCACTCCGATGGAAGTAATTGGTGTTTGCGAGACAACAATCCGCCAGGGCGTTGAAACGACCTGGAATATATTATGCTAGAAGAAAAATGTTGAGCGTCTTGCAAGAACAAGTAACTCCTTAGTTTCCAGATACAGGGAGTGAGAATGTGTTCCCCTCTGTGCCTGAATGAAAGTCACAAATGTTGTGTTGTCTGTTGACACCATCACACAAGAGTAATGGTATTAACTCCGAAAGAATTGGAAGCTGCGATAACAGATTGTCCGGAGACCATTTCCAACAAGCTGAGAGGTTTGTAGCTTCTAGTCCGTTCATTATGCTTAGGATTAGATAAATCCTAAGGCACTTTCCACAGTTCTCCTCGTTTGGAATGGTCTTATAAGCTGATTCCAACGATTGAAATACTGATAAAGTAGAACCAAAAGGAAGGCGTGTATCAATGCAAGAAGCATCCTTAGAAAGCCTGTTGGGATCAAATGTACAGACTATTTTTTCGTGATGGAGATTGTCAAATTAGTAGACATCTCCGCAGGTCTTGGGCAATAATATTCACCAAGATTTTGAAATATCATTTCATAGATCCGATTAATTAATGACAATATTTGATCCATGTCATCATTGGAATCTGTCTCTGAATCGGCCTTGTTGTCTACAACACCAGCAGTGTGCAAAGAATCAGCAGAAACTGACTTGGAAATACTAGGCCTAGAATCATGCACCAGATTGCGAGTATCTGGTAATGATGAATGACCATCCACCCAATCAACCCCCTGATAATTAAAACCGTAAAAAGACGGTAAATTATCAGAATTGACCGGTACGAATTGTCCAGACGAATCTTGAAGCCATAACGTGTCCGGATTCGACGGTTCCAGAGCACGAGGTACCCGAATAGGTACCGTATCCGATATCCGTGGTGCAGAGTAAGTATCTGTAGTGGTGAGACAAACACCAGACGCCAAAGTCTGCAAAGTAGTACCAGTCATAGCAACATTTGTTAATGTTAAACTAGAAACTGGATCTGGTACATAGGGTACCGCAACATTAAAATCTGAGACAGGATAGTAATGTGTAGGATACTAGTAGTCAGAGCAAGACTGTCTACTTGAAGCATGATGACGAGCTTTATCCCTGCAATGCTGAGAAACAGATCGGCTGCAATGGGAATGACGTCTCGTAGAGTAACGTCTCCTAGAGTCTCGAGATGATCGGTATCGATCATATCGACGCCGTGAATGAGAGCTACTCGATAAAGGAGATCGTGTACGACGTCTACCTCTATTGTCGGTATTAGTTGACGACCCAGATGCCTTAGAAGAAGAAGAAGAGGAGGAATAATTCGATGATGATGATCGATGTATATTCTTGATCGATGACCGGTGCCCGGTAGTACTGACTGGTGACAGGTAGTATTGACCAGTGACCAGACTGTATTGACCGGTGATTGGACCGGTCACTGTTGATAGATGACAGGCGACCAGACCGGTCCTTGGTGACCGGTACCCTGGACTGGTCCCTGGTGACCATTGACCGGACCGGTGAGCGGATCGGTCCCCAGTGACCGGTGCGTTACCCGGTGACGTACCGGTCATGCTATGACCAGTGTTGTTACCAGGCAATGACCGTATGGCGGCTGCCAAATGGTTTGGCATAGGTCATAGTCCTTCACCAATACCATCGGGCATAGACCGGCTGACGGTTGTCACCAAATGGTCTGATGTTGATCGACTTTCTAAAGAAGTTAGCATAGTACGATCTCCATCTTGCCCTATACCCGATGACTGATGTTGCCAATTCTTGATCATAGTCAGTAGTAGGAATGATAGGAGGATTATCCTGCACCAAATGATGATTCTCTGGTAACGAAGAATGACTATCCGCAAAGTCGACACACTGATAATTAAAACCGGAAATAGACAGTGAATTATCAGAAGTGACAGGTACATATTGTCCAAAGGAATCTTGACCCTATGTGTCACGCAAAGACAGAGAGTAGCAGCCGGGTTTTTCCGACTAGGAATAGTAGCAGATACCCTCGGTGCAGACAAAACAGCCGTTGTGGTTAGATGAACACCAGAATTGAAGGGCTATGAAATCGGATCAGTCAATGCAACATGTGTTGAAATCACACTGGGAACTGGTGCATAGGGTAAGGAGACATTACAATCAGAAAAAGGGATAGTAATGTGACCAGTCCTAGAAGTCGGAACGACAATGCTTCAGTGAAGCTTGTCTATGACCTTTATTCCTGTGATGCCGAGATCTAGAACAGCTAAGACCCCGAGAGCTAGAACGGCTACAACGGGAATAACTATCCTCGAGTATCGTTTCTGTGATGATCGAGATGATTGATATTGATCATAGCGATGACGGGAATGAGGACTGCTCGATTAATAAGAGCGTGTCTGACGTCTACCTCCACGACGAATGTGCATTCGACAACGAAGAAGTGGAATAATCCGATGAAGAAGAACGTCTGTTTCTGATCGTTGACTAGCAACTGTTGACCGGTTAATGATCGGTGCATGTTGATCGGTGTCCGGTCTGTAGTATTGACAGGTGACCGGTAGTGACCGGTGACTGGTAAGTCGGACCGGTTATCAGTAACAGATGACCGGTGGCCGGTGCCCGGACCAGTGACAGGACCGGTGCCAGGTGGGTCAGACCGGTGACCGGACCGGTCTCCGTTGACCGGTGACCCGTGACCGGTCTCCGTTGACGGTGGGTCAGACCGGTGGATCGGACGGGTGACCGGACCGGTCCCCGATGACTGGTCGTTGCCGGGACCGGTCCCCGGTGACCGGTTCGGTACCCGGTGACGTACCGGTCATGACGTGACCAGCATTGTCACCGGATAATAACCGTATGGTGGGTGCCAATTGGTCTCGCATTGGTCCATGTCCTTGACCAATGCCATCAGGCAAAGACAGGCTGACGGTTGTCGCCATATGGTCTGATGTTGAACAACTTTCCAATGGTAAAGTACGATCGCCATCTTGCCTGATACCCGGTGACTGATGCTGCAATATGTCATCTGTGGTCTTCAAAGTCACCGGGTATTAATCCACTCTTGTATCTGCGACCATCATGTAGTCAATTATATGCAAGACAAGAGCAAAACATATTCACAATAAACTGGTCACAGACCAGATAATCGTACGGTACATAAAATCATTATTTGCCCATAATGAAAATAATTAACATTCTCTTATTATTATTATAAAAGAGAAATCAATAGTACCTATAACCTATAAAACAACTTCCGAAGATCGTAAATTAAACAAAGTTTAATTCAAAACAGATGAAAATTAAAATGACCATAATTTAGATTGTCATATGGAAAGTAAAATCATTATTGCACACAAAGGCAAATGATAAACATTCTGTCATTGTATTAGAAGAAAATGCTATGCACGATCTTGTAACACATGTGAAGAAAATTTACACAGTACAAATCTTCTCAATTTCCTATTGATGAAGATCACGATAAGTACGTGCTCATGTACATGAGCAGGTACAAAATACACAGAAAGCTGAAAACAATTAAAGTTATACATGGTGACTGATGCTGCAATTGATCATCTGACGTCTGCTGTAAAGTCACCGGGAATTTCTCATCTGATGAAGGTTCATCTGCATGTTTTCTGCTTAGAAAACGTTCTGCGACGGATTGCTTTCTGCCACGTCGCATTGTCTCACGCACTGCAAACAGAGCATTCATGTTCAAAGGAACAATTAGTGCATGACAAACAAGTCTTGTGGCAATCCCAAGAAGCCTTAATGTGCCCACACGAATCGCTAGTTTGTTAACTCATTCTTATTCTGAAAGTAGAACAAGAAGAAAATCCGCGTAAGAAAACAATGTCAAAAGAACAAAATAACTGAAATAATCAGTTAAACAAAGTGTTTACAATGTACAAAATTGTCAATAACTTGTTGACAAAAATCACGAAATCCTCGTGCTCAAATCATGAGCACAGAGAAAAACCCGGCAAAAAGTGAAAATCAATGAATTATCAACAAAATAATACAAGAAAAGATTTCTGAATGAAGCAGAAACGATAAATTATACAATTCATCAATTTCAAACCCAATTCCACCACGCAGAATGGAACTAAAAGTCCAAATTTAAAGCCGATAGTAAAATGTCGATCTGCACGGTGTGTCTCCAGCAAAGTAAGATGAGTTACGGTTCTTGATTTCCCGTTAGGTTACATTGTACTATGTTTAACCTGAATCTGAATGTTTTCAGTAGGAGAGGTGGCCGAATTCCGGCACTTGAAGATTTCTGGAGAAGCTAACCCACCTAGAAAGGTATAGCTAGGGATAGCAGGTATGTATTTATGACATTAAAACAGGTTACAATAGGAAGATGAATGGTAAAGGTTTAGCAGTAGGTTACAAACTGTAATGTTACTTACAAAATGCAAGTTAACAAACATTTATTTACTATTTCAAAGTAGTATGGATAAGTTTTATTATTCGAATATGTCAGATAGTATTTTACAACAATGAAGGATATTACTTCAGAAATATTTTGCCAAATAATACATAATTTATTGCAAAATGAAAATAAAAATATACATATTTGTAGGAAAATTATAGGCACATGAAATTTATCGCTATTATTGTGTCAAATAAGAATAGATCTTACTGAGGGCTCTGTAGTCATGTCGGGCCTTGTTGGAGCGCACAAATGCCTGAAGCTTCACAATCTCGGCCTCCTATACACATGTATTACAATATGAGACGCATTCTGGGAAAAGTGGGCTTAATGCATGTGTGCCATGTGTCGTCCCAGATTAGCCTGTGCAGTCCACACAGGTTAATCAGGAACGACACTTTCCGCCTAAACTGGATTGTTGTGAACAAGAGACATCCTTTAAACAAACAAAAAAAGAGGGCCATGATGGCCCTGAATCGCTCACCTGACTAACCAAATACAATCCGAACCCAGTTTTCATCAAAATAGACATTCTGACCAAATTTCATAAAGATTGGATGAAAACTGTGACCTCTATTGTCTACACAAGGTTTTTCTAATATTTGACCTATCAACATAGTTTTTGACCCCGGGTGACCCAAATACAATTCCAACCCAGATTTCATCAAGACAAACATTCTGACCAAATTTCATGAAGATTGGATGAAAACTGTGACCTCTATTGTCTACACAAGGTTTTTCTATTATTTGACCTAGTGACCTTGTTTTTTATCCCAGATGACCCAAATACAATCCCAACCCAGATCTCATCAAGCTAAACATTCTGACCAAATTTCATAAAGATTGGATGTAAACTGCGACCTCTATTGTCTATACAAGGTTTTTCTATTACTTCATCTAGTGACCTAGTTTTTGACCCCAGATGACCCAAATACAATTCCAACTCAGATTTCATCAAGATATCAATTCTGACCAAATTTCATAAAGATTGGATGAAAGCTGTGACCTCTACTGTCTACACAAACGACTAATGGGGTTATTTACCCTCGGGACTTTGGTTAGAAACCATTGCCTGAGCACACTGCTTAACATAAAACTCTGCGTTAAAAAGCCGAAAACGGCCATAATATGGTCAGCCCGATTTTACTGGGCTGTACCATTTATAATATAAAATACTTTGCAGTGTGGATGCGGTGCTTTGATAAAAATCTAGTAGTTTAAAATAGCTTTACTTATAATAAAATTAGATGCGATATAAACGCAATACTCAATACAAGGGCTGTTTGTAAAACATGCATGCCCCCCTATATGGGCTATAAGTTGTAGTAGCAGCCATTGTGTGAATACATTTTTGTCACTGTGAATGGTGGTGGTGGTGGTGGTGGTAGCAGAAGAAATAGTAATAGTAGTAGTAGTAGTAGTAGTAGTAGTAATAGAGTAGTAGTAGTAGTAGGTGGTGGTAGCAGAAGAAATAGTAGTAGTAGTAGAAGTGGTAGTAGTAGTAGTAGTAGTAGTAGTAGTAGTAGTAGTAGTAGTAGTAGTAGTAGTAGTAGTAGTAGTAGACTAGTAGTAGTAGTAGTAGAAGTAGTAGTAGTAGTAGAAGAAGTAGAAGTAGTAGTAGTAGTAGTAGTAGTAGCAGTAGTAGTAGTAGTAGTAGTAGTAGCAGTAGTAGTAGTAGTAGTAGTAGCAGCAGCAGTAGTAGTAGTAGTAGTAGTAGTAGTAGTAGTAGTAGTAGTAGTAGTAGTAGTAGTAGTAGTAGTAGTAGTAGTAGAAGTAGTAGTAGTAGTAGCAGCAGCAGCAGCAGCAGCAGCAGCAGCAGCAGTAGTAGTAGTAGTAGTAGTAGTAGTAGTAGTAGTAGTATGCATTACAAAAATGCTATTAGCCTTACATTTGGTAAAATTTAATTATATTACAAGGGAGGCAAATCTGTAACAATAAATTTAAACTTATTGCATTTGTTTCCCCTGTAGTGTATTACCTCCCCTGTCCTGCTTATATTTATATCAATCAACAAAATTAAACATTAACACAAAATTTAATATACAAAATATACAAAAAATCTCATATTCTTATAATATTTTTACTGATCCACTGTATTTTACTAAAAGGATGATATTTCATTGGACTGATAATTATAGATTTAGGATTACAGACCAGTTGCTTCAGTAATATTTTTCAGAGTGTGCCCTGTTGGCCGCGTATGCATTCTTGAATTATCATTCAAAAACCATTTTACTATTTCGAGTCACCGTGACCTTGACCTTTGACCTAGTGACCTCAAAATCAATAGGAGTCATCTGCGAGTCATGATCAATGTACCTATGAAGTTTCATGATCCTAGGCCCAAACGTTCTTGAGTTATCGTATGACAACCACCTGGTGGACGGACGTACCGACACCTGGTGGACGGACGTACCGACCGACCTACCGACATGAGCAAAGCAATATACCCCCTCTTCTTCGAAGGGGGGCATAATAAACTGCATGTTGTCTGAGCCTAACGCTGTTAAAAAGCGGCGTTTCTATTGGCTGAAAGGCTTATATAACGATGGCCCTGATTGGCCGAAATTTCTATTTAAAGATTACAAGTAGGTCAATCCGTTTTAAAATAGAAAAATTTCCCAGCCGACGACCTTGACATTGAGTGCACTTTACAGATTGTAAACAATAAGAATTTCTGTGCAGGAAATATATGAGATGAAAGAAAAAGGATAATTACATCCAAAAGAACTTAAATTTTAATGAAATACATGAATTGTTTTATAGTAATAAATTACAATGTTGATGTTATATTGTTATTCTTCTTCTTCTTATTATTATTAATATGATATTGTAATTGGATGTTTTTAAAAGGAAAGATAAAGAGAGAGAATAGCCCAATTTTTATAAGTAAAGATGGTGAAAACACATACTGTTGTATGTGGCATCATCATTACTAGACCCACTGTTCAATATATACTGCAATGGGTTTGTTGGAGTCTATAGACTTTGTGATCTGTGTTTTAAATGTTAAAATTAATGTAGAATTACTTTAATTTTATGTTTCTATGAAAGAAAAGAAATACACGGAAGTGTATTATGTTGGAAATAAGCAAACATTATTACTATTTTAGGATTTTACATATCACAAAGTGGTTTAACATTGCCACTATGTATTAAATCTATGGATAGATGGGAATTTGTTGTAAGAGTTATATGTAATACATAGAACTCTTAGCAATGGGAAGATATAAAGATTAATAAACATTAATTAATAGGGAAGGAAGAGACTGATTTAATAGCTCTAATAAGAAAAGGGGGATTTGCATGTAAACATGCAATTATATAGAAATATAACAAAAATTTGTATTTGGTAATTGTAATTTAGTTTTAAATTATATTTTGTATTGTAATTGGTATGTATTCCTAAATGTGGCACAATGTTAAACACTTGCAGACAGGGAATATAGCCGTAATGCTCCAACAGAAGACCCTGTCTGTATGGATCTTAAAGAGTATTGGGCTATGAAGAAGAAACGTCCCCCCAGAGTGGCGTTAAGACATACATGCCATACGTCCCGGATTGTCCGGGACAGTCCTGGAAATGAAGAACTTGTCCCGGAAATCTGTCAAATGTCCCGGAATATACAAATCCACATATACATGTACCTTATCTTAATAGGCTTAACTGCACCTCGAATCTCTGTATATCTGCAGCGTCTCCATGACAATGCCTACCCGAATAGGCAGACTACGCTACGTGTCAAAATCGATCAATTAACAGGGGTCCTGTTATCATATCGATTGTCTCACGTTCGCGGTCAAACCGAAAAGGCGGCATTAATGTGGTTGTTAATTGACTTTAATCTACTACGTCATTATTTCCCGCTGCGTAAGGGCAAAGGATAGTTGTTCACACATCTGAAGTCCAACATTGCTGAGTAAAACATTAAAAGCAGTTTATGTTCGCACGTTTAACCGACAAAGAAGTTGAGTAAAAAAGTAAGCATTTAAAAACGTCATCCTCACTAGGTTTATTATAGTTATGTTCTAAACCCTCAGTAAACATACGTTAATAATAATAAGTGAATTTGAAATGCGTTCGCCATGTCGTATCAACAACTACGCGTTACACACCGGTCTTAATAACAATAACGCAGTGACGTCACCATCTATGTTTAGAACGCTTTCACTGAAAACACGTGGCTTGTATCTAGTAACGGAAGTAGTAATGTTTAATTTGACGTTAATAGATCAAGTGTATTTCGGATAGGCTTTCGAACTTTTGCAATTAACGATGCGAAACAAAACAAAAAAACGTACCAAAAATGCATATGTCTATAAATATCGCTACATTTTATACATGTCCCGGAAAATCGGCAAAAGTCCCGGACAATTTAACTCAATGTCCCGGAATTGGTCTGAAAAATTATGGCATGTATGGTTAAGACAATATTTAAAAGAAAGTCAATAGTAATATTTGTATATTACAGTTAATTACTAACTTGTCGCCAAAAAACGGTTACCTTTATAGGGCCACGTAAGGTCTACACAAACAAATTGTTGACGGTTTTTCTATTATTTGACCTAGTGACCTATTTTTGACCTCAGATGACCCAAATACAATCCCAACACAGATTTCATCAAGATAGACATTCTGACCAAATTTCATAAAGATTGGATGAAAACTGCGACCTCTATTGTCTACACAAAGTTTTTCTATTATTTGACCTAGTTTTTGACCTAGTGACCTAGTTTTTGACCCCAGATGACCCAAATACATTCCCAAGCCAGATTTCATCAAGCTAAACATTCTGACCAAATTTCATAAAGATTTGATGAAAATGGCGACCTCTATTGTCTACACAAGGTTTTTCTATAATATGACATAGTTTTTGACCTAGTGACCTAGTTTTTGACCCCAGATGACCCAAATACATTCCCAACCCAGATTTCATGAAGATAAACATTCTGACCATATTTCATAAACATTGAATAAAAACTGTGACCTCTACTGTCTAAACAAACAAATTGTTGATGATTTTTCAATTATTTGACCTAGTGACCTAAAGATTGGATGAAAACTGCAACCTCTATTGTCTACACAAGGTTTTTCTATTATTTGACCTATTATGTAACCTAGTTTTTGACCTAGTGACCTAGTTTTTGACCCCAGATGACCCAAATACAATCCCAACCCAGATTTCATCAAGATAAACATTCTGACCAAATTTCATAAAGATTGGATGAAAACTGCGACCTCTATTGTCTACACAAGGTTTTTCTATTATTTGACCTATTATGTGACCTAGTTTTTGACCTAGTAACCTAGTTTTTGACCCCAGATGACCCAAATACAATCCCAACCCAGATTTCATCAAGATAAACATTATGACCAAATTTCATAAAGATTGGATAAAAACTGTGACCTCTACTGTCTGCACAAACAAATTGTTGACGGACGGGCGGACGCACGCACACACAACGGACGCAAGACATCACACGGTCTCATAAGCTCACCATGTCACTTCGTGACAGGGGAGCTAAAAACATTCAAGCGGAAAGTTTGGTCCCTGAAACTGTACACTACACACATTCATTAAGCACAATTTCGCGGGATAATATGCAATTTTTCAAACTGACACAAGTACAGCTTTAATTTGTTAAGTTACTACACAGGTTCATACCTATATGTATTTATTAATTTTTGAAAAGGACTGAACATATTTTACGTAGTGAGTTGTAAAATAACAAACAAATTAATGGAAAACTCAAACTTATTGTCATATCAATTTAAACAAGAGCTGTCAGAGGACAGTGCGCTTGACTATTCAAGTGCTTGACAGTTTAACGTAAGCCATCATGGGGAAATTGTTTATATTAAATAATTTATTAGACGATCTTTCAAAAATTAAAAAAAAGGAAAACAATTTTTTTTTATTTTTTGTAGGGGGGGGGGGGGGTAAGGAGGGGGGGGGGGGGGGTGAGAGGAGGGTATAATGTGGGGGGGGGGGGGGTAATTTATTAGATAATGTTTTTTTAAATTATTATTTTTTAATTATTTTTTTTTTGGGGGGGTTGGGGGGGGGGGGGTAGGGGGGGTGAGAGGGGGGCATAATGTGGGGTGGGGTAATTTATTAGATGATGTTTAAAAAATCAAAAAACAAAATTTTTAGGGGGGGGGGGGGGTTGGGGTAGGGATTCTGGGTAGGGGCGTGGGGTATTGTTTGGGTGGAATCCATTGTGGTATTCAGGTAATAGTTGTTTTGTCAAAGTAATAATAAAATGTGATCATAAATAAAGAAGTGATGGAAATTTAAGCAAAATGTTCAATTATCTAAGTGTAAAAGGGGCCATAATAATGTCAAAATGCTTGATACAGTGGTCTGCTCTTGTTAATAGGTTGGGGTCATGTTGGTAAACAAGTATGCAACATATAAAAGCAATGTGTCAAAGAATATAGGAAATATTTGGGGTAGTACGCAAACTTTAACATAGATTTATCAATAATATGCATATTCTAAGTATAAAAGGGGCAATAATTATGACAAAATGCTTGATAGAGTTGTCTGCTCTTGTTTATAGGTTGGGGTGATGTTGGTAAACAAGTATGCACAATATAAAAGCAATATGTCAAGGGACAATGAAAATAAATGGGGTAGTACAAAAACTTTAACATTTAATGCATATTCTAAGTGGAAAAGGGGCCATAATTATGACAAAATGCTTGATAGAGTTATCTTCTCTTGTTTATAGGTTGGGGGTCATGTTGGTTAACAAGTATGCAAAACATGAAAGCAATATGTCAAGGGACAATGAAAATAATTGGGGTAGTACGGAAACTTTAACATTTGCACGCTAACGCAGACGCTAACGCAGACGCCGGGGTGAGAAGGATAGCTCCACTATATATATTTTATATATAATAGTCGAGCTAAAAAGAATTCATCACCTTATGGGTTACATCATAAAAATCCAGGAACATTAAGCCTTTGTCAGTAAAACAAACTTTCAATAATCTCGTATTTATTTCAAATGATGATTCCAAGTAAAACCTAGAACAATTCATAAGCAAGAAAATCAAGTAAGTATTGTTGTCCCTTACATGATCTTTGAAGTACTTCAGCCTATCCTTGAACCTTTTCCTCACCAGCCACATGCGAACAACTGCTTGGATCTACAAACGCAATCACACAGATATTACCAATTACACACTAGTTTATATGTGTTTGTCTGAGAAGTCATGTCACCAAATAAAAAAATATATATCATGTTCAGGAACCATACCTTTGTGGAGAATTTTGCATTCTGTGCCAGAAAGTTCAGTCTATCTTTGTAGGCTTTCTTCTGTCGAAAGCCTTTCCAATATGCCTGTAAACAAGTAAGTAATTCACTTATTATGAAATGAATATGCTATTGATAATTAGCAAATCTATTGTTTTATAACATTGAAATTCATTATTCAAACACCTATACATGATAAAACTTTTGACTTCATATTCAACTTTGACTTAAAGCAGATATAGAACTCACACTATTCTGATCCCTCACATATCCACGATACTATAGTGACAATCCTCAGAAGCAGCACAAAAGCTATTCCACATTGATATTCTTTCAAACATATAATTCAACATCACAGACATACACCTGCATATTAACCACATATTTGGGCACACAGATGCCAGTATATTCATACTAGATACACATGTATTCATTATGTATCAATAATCTGTATATCCACTACAGATCCTTGTACTTTTGATTGATCAAAACCAGAGGTTATTATGAAAATGTGCTTTCTTCTTATTCAGTTCTTTTTCCGGATGATATTAGCACTGCATATAATTTCGTCAGATAATGTAAGAACATATTTTTCTTGTATTACTTTACGTCACTTGTCAATTTATGCCAGTTGTTGAATACAAAACAAATAGAGTCACAACTGGAAAATTTATAAAGTAAGAAAAGAGATTAAATGCGATGCTAAAGCAAAAAATACAAAAAAATCAAATCTTTTTGTAAACCACAGTTAGAATCTAAATTCTCTATATGAAAAAACTATGTGGAATATGATTAATTTTTTATCCCATTGACAAAAAAAGCCAAAGATTCCACCAGCATTTTCCCGTTACTAAGGCTACAGCCCTTCTCCCAGTCATCAAACAGCTCCTGGTTCCCAGATACCTGAATTTTCACAACAGAAGGCTCCTGGTTATGCAGGAAGGCCAGGCGGCCCCGGTAGTTTTTCCTCGCCATGTAACCACGGGCAATGGCCTGCACCTTGACGATGAAGTCCTCATTGGCCTCAAACAGCATCTCTCGGTTACGTGCGTCTGTCACCTCATTCAGCACACCCTGAACACAGGCAGCAGCAAATTGCACATAAGTCTGTCTACACAGGCATATCGGGACAACACTTACCCTTTAACTGCTTTTTTTTTTAAGAGAACAAAACACATTTAAGAGTAAAGTGTTGTTCCTGATAAGCCTATGCTGATTGCACAGGATATCTGGGATGACACTTTAGGCACATGAACTAGACTCCGTTTTTATTTCATGTTTACACCGAGTTGTCTGAAAACTGACAGATATGATCACAAGCAGTTTGCATAAGCAAATCGATGAAAAGTCAACCATCTACACACATCTACAAACAACACTGTACCAGAAACTGTTGTTTGTTTGTTGAATTGTCGTGTTTTTTTAGTACCAGGGTATTAAGTCAAGTATTGAGTTAAACTGGACAATTTCAAGCCCACAATCCAAAACAAAACACAAAATGTTGGACAGCTTGCTAGACTTTTCTGATGCTTTTTCAACTTTTCTTATGCTTTTTAGAACCCTGGCATTTTAAAAGAAAATGCATGGATTATAGGGACAACAAAACAAAGCAAATATTGTTCTTGAATTACTGAGTGTACGAATTTTCAAAACAATGACTTAAACAAAGACATCTCCAACCAAATATGCAATCTCATTCAATGTTCCAATATAGAAACAAAACAAGGGACAAAATTGTCACAAAACCAGGTTTTCATTGTGAAAAAAAATCTGATAAAGGGAGACAACTCAAACTGAACTTTTGAAATGAACAAACAAAATTAACCCCCTTTGTAAGTTTGTTTTAAAATAAATCTATTTTTAGTCGTGGCGACCTTGACATTGGAGATATTGACGTGATTCTTTCGTGCGACACACCGTGCCATGATGGTGAACAAATGTGCCAAATGATTTTAAAATCTCATAATGAATGACATAGTCATAGCCCAGACAAGCTCATTTATGGCTATTTTTTACCTTTGAACTCAAAGTGTGACCTTGACCTTGGAGATATTGACGTAATTCTTTCGCGCGACACACCGTCTAATGATGGTTAACAAATGTGCCAAATGATTTTAAAATCTCACAATGAACGACAAAGTTATGCCCCGGACAAGCTTGTTCCGCCCGCCCACCAGCCCGCCCGCATTCGCCAATCTAATAACCAGTTTTTTCCTTCGGAAAACCTGGTTAACAAACTAGAAATACAAAACTAAGCCTATAGCAAAATTTTAAATATAACAAGTTAGAACAAAATCACTGAAGGCATTCCGGATACAATAACTTGCCAAACAAATTTAACCTAGCCCAAATACAGAGGAAAATGCTTGGGCAAGTGCATGCAAAATAGCTTGAATTAAAACAAGAGCAACGCATAACGGGTGCTAAATCTCGGCTGCGGGTGCAGTTTTGAGCTTGTCACAGTGACCTTGACCTTTGACCTAGTGACCCAAAAATGGGAGTGGCGTGTAGAACTCATCAAGGTGCATCTACATATGAAGTTCCAAAGTTGTAGGTGGAAGCACTTTGATTTTAGAGACAAATGTCAAGGTTTTAGCACGACGTTGACGGCGAGCTGGCTATGACAATACCTCGGATTTTCTCCGTTAACAGCCGAGCTAAAAAATGAGCCTAAGCCATTGCCACAAACCTGTATTTCGTCTTTGGTAAGGAGGCTATGATCCTTGACAACATCGTCCGTGCGGCTCCACAGGTAGTCTATGGTGTGAGTGTTGAAGAAGAACTTGGCCCCACTGCTTGTACGGTTCATCATCCACCCACTGCCTGTTGTGCCTGTCTGACGTTTCTTCTCCTTTAAATAACATTTTCTCCATTAACCCGTGGACCATGTGGAAGGGGTTACCATTTTTAGCACCAAAAACAAAAAAAATCCAAACACAAAAGTAGCATACAAGAATAAACAGTGGAAGACCTTATAATTCATTGAGATTTTTGTTTAAGGAAACGGTTATTTGCCAAATAAATGAATTTTTAAGTATTTAGATGTTTTTTTAATTTGATCATACCTTTTATTATTTGTTCTATGTTACACTTGACACATTAAATTTGACAGACCACAATAACATGCCATTTTCATCCTTACCTTTTACCTTATTTAAGTTTTGATACAACATTTCACTTAAATTAATATTATCTCTTCGTCACATAGAATACATTTTTTTACTAGTCTCATTAACATACAACATAACAAGATTTCAAATCTAGGGCATTGTCACAAATGGCACAACAATTTTAGAGATATTCCAGGGCAAATAACTCATATTATTTGCGGGCACACTTTTGTGAATCTGTTCCTCTCTCACTGATCCCTACTTGCTCAGTACCTTCAGGTTGTGCAGTTTCTCCAGGTATGTGTGGGCACAGTCATGTCGCACATTCTGAGCACCCACCCCTGGTAGAGCCAGTGCCACTGACAGTGCCTCATGGTCATCAGCATCAACAGCATCATTGATGGCAGCAACGCCCATGGACACTGTGAATGAAACCAAGATTACCATAATTATATCATTAAGAAGAAATAACATGGACAAATTGTGATATCATTCCAGCTACACAGTCAATCAATTTTTACATCAAAATTTCATCAATAAGATACAAAAATTGTAAATGTGAAGTCACAAAAGGTTTCTAGGTCTTATTAGTGGACAGGACAGCTCCTGACCGCATAGTGCTTTAAACCCATTTACAGATGACATGGCTTTTATGACATATACTACGCGACCCACATTCGACACCCTGCTTGACCTCACTATTTGACATATACTACGCGACTCACATTCGACACCCTGCTTAGCCTCACTATTTGACATATACTACGCGACCCACATTCGACACCCTGCTTGGCCTCACTATTTGACATATACTACGCAACTCACATTCGACACCCTGCTTAGCCTCACTATTTGACATATACTTCGCGACTCACATTCGACGCCCTACTTGGCCTCACTATTTGACATATACTACGCGACTCACATTCAACGCCCTGCTTGGCCTCACTGTTTGCTGAGTCAACAGACGACTGGATCTCATCCAGCCAAAGTTCTGCACTGTCCACCTTTTGTTTCTGAAATGGCAAACAAACTATTGACCTCCTTTAAAAGAAACAAGAGCTGTCTCCATCGGAAGACATATGCCCCAGAAAAATGCTTTTTCGAAACCTAAACGCGGATTTTATTACCTAAACGCGGACCCTTAGTTCAAGGTCAAGGTCATAGGGGTCAAAATTTGTGTGCGTATGGAAAGGCCTTGTTTATATACACATGCATACCAAATATGAAGGTAACATCTGAAGCGAAATAGAAGTTATGAGCATTTTTTGAAACCTAAACCCAAAAGTGTGACAGACAGTGCGACTGCTATATGCCACCCTACTGGGGCATAAAAAATATAATAATTGTTCCGTCATTTTCGTTATGTGATTTTTGTCACAATCAGATAGGCAGAAATTTCACATTTTGCAAATATGTTTATAATGATGCAGGGGTTTGCAAGTTGCCAAAAGGGCTACCTTGTTTTGCTTGCCAACCCCCCCCCCCCCCCCCCCCAAATCTTAACCTGGCAAGAGCAAGCGGACTGCTGCTAAAATAATCTCCTTGTTAATAGGTGCACTGTAACAGGTTAACCCTTGATTGTACCTTCCTCAATTCTTATATTAATGCAAAGCACACTCTGGGACTGCATAGGATAATCTGGGATGTAACTTTACGCACATGCATTATACCCTGTTATCCTATAGGAAGGCTCATATCTATGTTTTGATATTGAAGATTCAAAATAATTTACATAATTCGGAAATTCCTGCCTACCTCAGCCTTGAGCTTCTTCTGACGTATGAGCAGCACCTGGTACTGGTAGGCCTGCCTGTCCTCCACATGCTCCAACTTGGCCTCTGGCAGCTTCAACATCTCCAGTGTGTCCTCAGGCTTACCACGATCTATGTACTCGTTGATCTTAG